>NW_007379779.1:0-493 GCF_000475195.1 Diaphorina citri | reverse complement strand
GTGAATACCTGCGGCCCGCCAATGTTCAACAAATATCAAAAATGGCCCTCTATACATTTTGAGTTTGACATGCCTGTTATAGACCCATGAGTGAGTAAAATTACTCTGAGCCTCCTATGGGACTGATACCTGGAAGCTGGAAGGTACAACCTCTAGTACAAACATGTCAGACCCGAAGACTCTGATGGTCCAGAGAGCAACTTTAGAAATCTGTGATTGGAACTTTTACTTACGTATGTAGGTACCTCAATTCCTATCAAGTAGCAATTAATTATCCAAACAAAAATCAAAGATGAAACTAGGCACTTTAGGGAAGACGCTTAGGTATTTTTAGTCCGTCCTTCCTTTATTATTACAACAATAGTAATAAAAAAAGGTATAAGGGACGGACTATTGTATTCGCTTCGGTGTCGTTTTTTTTTTTTTTTTTTTTTTTGACCCCATAGAAGGACTTATCCAAACCTAGTCGACCTATATATCAAATTAAAGGTCT
>NW_007379778.1:14497-39758 GCF_000475195.1 Diaphorina citri | reverse complement strand
TGTAGGCAAACCGAAAGTGCAATCATCCAACATTAAAAAATAAAGTATCTACCCATCTGAGTATCTATTAAAAAAAATTAAAAACCTCTCCATGCAGACTGCAAAGTTCAAGCGCAGTTTATAGTAATGGCTTATTTAATGACAACTGTTTCGAAGAGTTGCAAAACAATCAAGCTGAATTTTTCTGTTGTTCTTCTACACATACATTGTATATTTGTATAGCCATTGCGTGGGTCTGAGTATTTTAGGTACCAACGAACGTCTAAATACCTTGTTTAAATACAGTGCCCAAAGAGGGCTGAAAATTCCCTTTTCTCCTCAGCATTGTAAGGAAAATGGGCGTTTTTGATCGTCTTCACATTTCCCAAAAGAACAAACCTGCCTTAGTGGTGTAGTGGTTAAGACGCTCCCCTGGTAAGCAGTAGGGCGGGGGTTCGAACCCAGCCGAGGTATGGCATTTTATCCACATTTACTTGGACTTTAGGGTAGCCTCTTGACGGACGGTGGAAACAGGTTGTGTGGCGTTGTTTTCAAATGTTATTATTAGATAGGTATTAGTTGTTGTTGTTGTTGTTGTTGTTGTTGTTGTTGTTGTTGTTGTTATTATTATTTATTAATATTATCATCATTATTTAAATCAGAAGCAAATGGCCCGTAATTGTCGCGTAATTTATTCAAATTAAATCAGCACGGCACAAGATCACTTCTCATCAACAGACAGTTTATCTGTACATGCGCAAAAACATTTAAATAGAATGGTATTAAATGTGAAGAAGATAATAGGTAATACGGTGAGCTTTGTAATACGTGACGCGATGAACATTAACGCAACTAGTACCTATAGTGGGTGTCGGTCGTGAAATTCAAGCTAAAAGCACGGTTGGACTTTAGGGTAGCCTCTTGACGGACGGTGGAAACAGGTTGTGTGGCGTTGTTTTCAAATGTTATTATTAGATAGGTATTAGTTGCTGTTGTTATTATTATTATTTATTAATATTATCATCATTATTTAAATCAGAAGCAAATGGCCCGTAATTGTCGCGTAATTTATTCAAATTAAATCAGCACGGCACAAGATCACTTCTCATCAACAGACAGTTTATCTGTACATGCGCAAAAACATTTAAATAGAATGGTATTAAATGTGAAGAAGATAATAGGGAATACGGTGAGCTTTGTAATACGTGACGCGATGAACATCATTGACGCAACTAGTACCTATAGTGGGTGTCGGTCGTGAAATTCAAGCTAAAAGCACGGTATAAACTATAAACCCATAGTAGGTATTTACCAAATGTAAAGGATAATGAAGAAGAAGAAGAAGAAGAAGAAGAAGAAGAAGAAGAAGAAGAAGAAGAAGAAGAAAGGTATATGTTCCAATAAGCTATGAAATACTTGTGTATTATTGAGAAATGTAGCGTAAAAGTGGTGAATATCATGGGCATAATAGGTCTTTTTTACTTTCTATTTATACACAGTATTACCCAGGGTGTCTACCAGACTGGAGATCTGGAGAACCGAAAAAAAAAAAAAAAAAAAAAAAACGAGTTTTACTTCTGGTTTACCCTGTAAAGGTCCATCGTGTGTATGCACTATGCAGTGACCAGTTGATTATACGCCAAATTACCATTATAGCATTAACGAAAATTAGCATCAGACTTGGCTGTAAGTACATATGTGCACACTGCACAAATTGCCCCCTCTCGTTCTTAGCAACTAGCAAGTGTGGGAATTGTATGGTCAACACGAGGTTTACCTATAATTTTTACGTTGGGTATTATGTACTATCAATTTATGTTATTGATTATTTGTTTTACTTTTATGTTATTTGACTTTGGTCATAAGTTATGAACTTATGACTAAAGTCGAAGATCCTTTGCTTAGAACAGGGATTACCAACTTCCATGTGTATGCGGGCCACATGCTACATAGACAGGCACTTCGCGGGCCACATACACAGGGGAGCAGGCCCGTATCCAGGATTTTCTTGACGGGGAATGGTGGATGCTCCACATTTTGGGAGTCCACCCCATAGAAAAAGAGCAAAAATTAAGCCCGATGAGGCCCACCCAAAAAGCTTCGTGGGCCACAAAATCCCGCGGGCCGCTATAGTTGCAAATCGCTGGCTTAGAAAACGAATGCTCTTTGGTAGTCCCAGGTTCATTTCCTGGCATGTTTGACATTTTTTGTTCTTAGGATTCGGGTGGTTTGTTGTCCAATTCTTCATTTCATAAGTTTTCACAATTCATTGTCACCTTTTTGAGTCAATAAATAGTTACAGAACTGAACAATCTAAAATATTCAAATGACATCCAAGAACAACACTACAATACCAGGTTCAATGCTAAACAAAACAGGAGAATAAGAAGAGAAATATCTCGATACATAAGTACATAACTTTACCTAGATTTCTATATAACTATAAAAAATCTGTGGAACTTTACAATCATATTACTATTTTATTGAGGTCTTTAAAACTTACCATTTACCAATTAACATAAACTAATAGTAATGAAAATGTCGTCCTGGGACTTTGTCATAACCTTTCTGGCCTTGAACTTAGGAGAAGAAGATGCAAAAAACATGAAATGACAATGCTATAGTCTTGTAAATCTGACTGCTTGTATGGGGTGGTATTAAAACAAAGAACTCAGCTCCCATGGCGTAGTGGTCACTGCGCTCGCCTTGCATGCGGGAGACCCGGGTTCGATTCCCGGCGGGGTCAAGAAATTTGTATCATGCAAATGATTGATTCCGTGACTGGCTGTTACCTGTTACGGGGCCCACTCAGCCTCGTGAGGAAAATGAGTAGCTATGACATATAAATGCGCATAGCGACCGGTGCCAGTATGGTAGGTAAACATTGGATGTTTAGGATTATTAGATATTGGGAAAATCTTACAATGCTGCAGTGAGCACCAAAGTTGTGACATAATAACACAAAGAAACTGCATTTACATTACAAAACAAAGAACTGCTCTTTTCAGTGGACTATGTCAGCCCAAAGCAATAACCCTAGTTAGGGCTGATTGAGAGCCTGACGAAAAACGCCGACCCCGTCTGTACACGGGAAAAGGCAAAGAAGAAGACTCTGTCAAGGAGTCATACCCTAATGTCCGCCACTCACGCTCAGACAGTCTGACCGACCGGGGTCTCAGACCCAGGTCAGTCAGACAGTGGGAACATGAGTGGCGGAAAAAGCTTGATACTTCGGTCTGTCAGACCATCAGACGGTCTGGGCTTAAGTGGTGGGCATAACTCCCCTACCTATATATTCTATGGGGAATTGAATTTTTCAAACAGACCGCTACATGGCAATCCACCTATTCATTACTAAATGATTGAGATATTCCAAAGGTTCTTGTAGAATTTGTAATGATAGTGTTTATTTAAACTGGTCGAATAGGGACTAAATAGTCTTTTTACCCTAGCAGTCTTCTTCTTTTTCTTCGCCTTTTCCCGTATTCAGACGGGATAGGCGTTTTTCGCCAGCCTCTCATGGCAATCTGAGCTACCAAGTAGAATAATAATAAATTACTCTTTATTCTCTTTAATGATTACTTGATTACCTACTAATAATAATAATTGTAGTAATAATAATTACCAAGGTCATTTACTAATAGTAATTGCAAATGCTGAATTCTCAATCCTATGGGAAGAGAACCTGACATTTTCAATCAAACAATAGCTACCTATATGTACCTACTCGTGTGACAGTATCTACAATCGTGTAGGAGATACAGTACCTAGCTACCTAGGCAACTAATACCTATCTACCTCGTAGTAAGTACCTAACGTACTTTGAGAATAGCTGTCTTTCTTGGGTGGTTTTGGCTTCAAAAATTTTACGAGTGGATGCCGTTCGCACTCAATCTTTGCTATTTCTTTAGCATATTTCCATTCCTTTTCCATACCTCGGCTGGGACAGAACCCGCGCCCTGCTGTTTGCCAGACGAGCGTCTTGACTACTATACCACCGAGGTAGGTGTTGTAGGCAGGTTTGTAGATATCCGTGCATTACCTAGCACCTTTGTATCTATGTATTGTATGACAATGTTATTGCAGAACAAAGGTACGCAGGTACATACACCTTCTTGATTTATTTGTATTTTTATATTCATGATCTTAAAGTGGTCTCTGTTTTCTCACACTTGAAAATTTCGCTCTCTATCTTCTGTAGGTATTCTATGTTGATGATTATATTCATGTAGAATTATGTGCAAAGTTCGTGAAAAAAAGTTTTACAGCAACTTTTAGAAGATTAATATTTTAGCTAAGAAAAATTCCTTTGGATGGGTTTAACCAAACTCTTTTGCCCCTAACAGCCTGTTAGTTTAACAACGCCGCTCTGATGGGCTTAAATACAAAATTACGAATCAATTGGAAGATTGGAACGTAACAAGATAGGCTTAGCTTAACAGGAACAGGTCTTCTAGGGACTGAATTACATAACATTGGTGAAATCCATGCAACCTTTGTGTATTATTACACGAAACGCGCTCCCTTGTTTACGGCCGCGCTGGGCGCTCCCGGGGTTTCGCGGAGTCGAAATACCTATACGTCACGTCATCTAGGTGCATAATAATTTCATCCTCTTTCTTGGGTAAAATAAAGGAACTGAATGTCATTTTACTACTGGTTCAGACTTTCAGAGACTACATTATTCACTCTTCGTAATTTGGGGCCCCCGGAAAAGCCCCACAATTTAATGAGCAAATTTCCTGCTTCGTGTTTGTCAAATTTCACCAAATTAGAACTAGGCGTTCGATAGTTGTGTTGAAACAGACAGACATAATAAAGGAATAGTTGTCGATTAAACTTGATAAATAGCTGTCAACATAGTAGAGCTCCTTTGTTGGTTTCACCATTTCTGCAAGTGGTAGCCCAGTTTCACCCCTATATATACATATACAGCTCACAATCGCACCACAGGATTTAATTCATGTAAGTTACCTACCAGTAGGCACCTCACTATACATAATTAAATACGAGTACCTATGTATCTACATCAGGGTTTATGTACATCAACTATCTACATACGTATACAATATGAAGGTGTCTAAGCTGCAGTCGAACCTCGATTATTTCAACCCCAAAATCAGTCCAAAATAAGGTATTTATTAACCATTTTGTTCTTTTGAACATCTAAAGTTTGGCCTTTTTTCATTGTTTTATACGAAATTTCAATTATTCCCACTTTCGATTATTTCAACTACCCTCGGTCCCAATTAGTTGAAATAATCGAGGTTCTACTGTATCTAGGTTTACATACCGAAGAAGAAGAAGAAGAAGAAGAAGAAGAAGAAGAAGAAAGGTATATGTTCCAATAAGCTATGAAATACTTGTGTATTATTGAGAAATATAGCGTAAAATTGGTGAATATCATGGGCATAGGTCTTTTTTTATACACAGTATTACCCAGGGTGTCTACCAGACTGGAGATCTGGAGAACCGATATTTCTCCAACCATTACTACTTGATTCAGACTACTTGTTTGGAGAATGCTCGATTTATTTCCTTGCTATCTTGGGTGATATTCTTTTTTTTATTGGGATCCTAACGACCCCCTGGTCCAAATATGGTTGCGAAATCAGCTACTATTTGACTATTAGAGACTGGCCATTAAAAACACCGTTTTGGAGGTGACATTTTGATTTAGAGCCTCTTTCTTTTATTTGTTCACTTGTTTCCGTAGGTGTGAGAACTTCTTTTATGTTAGGAAGTAAAACTTTGTCAATACATTTCCTACTCGGACTGAATTTCGTATTTATCTCCAGGGTTTTACTGTGTGTTCGGTCCTCCCACTGCATTGATTCGTAAATTCCCTAATACCTCTACCTACCCTTTACATCTTTACAATGTCTGTATGTTTTTGGATCAAATATTGTCGGGGTCGAGTGGATTCGAACACATCACATGCCTTCAGGCAAACTCCATTCCTCATGGGTGTAGGTTTTCCTTGCCCTTGGGATTCATTTAATTTGAAGAAAACATTTACTGATGAAAATTTGTAACAAATTTGAGGGTCACATTCAACTAGTTGATTGACTTGAAATTTGAAATCTACACATCATCTGCCATTTCATATTATCTTGGATGATAACAAAAGATATAGGTGCATACTTTCCCATTAGAGACTTTGGCACACTTTTGAAGATATTTAAGACATGGGTAAATGTCGAATTTTTCTTCTTCAGTCGATCCCAAGATTCCAGCACCGTTCTTATCGGATCTCGAAGGCTGTAGATTTCTCGACCTATTCTCAGCTATCCACCTGTCAAGAGAGATTTCCCTGGGAGATTACCTGTGGCGTCCTTAACCTTTCATTGTGGCAGGCCTATTAGACAAGCTCAATTGCGGGTATTGGAGTAGGTAATTACTACAATTATTATTATTAGTAGGTAATCAAGTAATCATTAAAGAGAATAAAGAGTAATTTATTATTATTCTACTTGGTAGCTCATCAGGTTGTCATGTAGCGGTCTGTTTGAAAAATTCAATTCCCCATAGAATATAGGTAATAATAATAATAAAAAATAATAGTGCTTATTTATACTGCTCGCATAGGACTGAAAAGTCCCTTTAATCCAGCAGTAGGCTACTACTATTATTGTGGTCAAATTCTCAATTTATATTGAGGATAAAATTCCATACCTCGGCTGGGATTGAACCCACGCCCTCCTGTTTACCAGGCGAGCGCCTTGACCACTACACCACCGAGGCAGGTGTTATGCCATAGGTAGGGGAGTTATGCCCACCAATTAAGCTCAGACCGTCAGACGGTCTGAGCTTAATTGGTGGGCCGAAGTATCAAGGCGTGAGTGGCGGACATTAGGGTATGACTCCTTAACAGAGTCTTCTTCTTTGCCTTTTCCCGTGTACAGACGGGGTCGGCGTTTTTCGTCAGGCTCTCACTCAGCCCTAACTAGGGTGATTGCTTTGGGCTGACATAGTCCACTGAAAAGACCAATTCTTTCTTTTAATAAAAAAAAGGAATTTTAATTGTGTTAAGCATATTTAAATGCTTGTCACAAACATCGTTCCCCGATTATTTCACCTAGATAAATTTCATGACATTACTTGGACTCGAACCGCCAACCTCCAGATCCAAAGTCCAACGCGTTAACAACTGCACCACTGAGGTTGGTCTTTGTTTTAATACCACCCCATATAAGCAGTCAGATTTACAAGACTATAGCATTGTCATTTCATGTTTTTTGCATCTTCTTCTCCTAAGTTCAAGGCCAGAAAGGTTATGACAAAGTCCCAGGACGACATTTTCATTACTATTAGTTTATGTTAATTGGTAAATGGTAACTTTTAAAGACCTCAATAAAATAGTAATATGATTGTAAAGTTCCACAGATTTTTTTATAGTTATATAGAAATTTATGTACTTACGAGTACATAATTACATAATGTATCGAGATATTTTTCTCTTCTTATTCTCCTGTTTTGTTTAGCATTGAACCTGGTATTGTAATTGTAGTGTTGTTCTTGGATGTCATTTGAATATTTTAAATTGTTACGTTCTATAACTATTGACTCAAAAAGATGACAACCGTGAAAAGTGAAAATTTATTGAATTAAGAATTAGATATTAGACAGTGGGTCCCAAAAGTCACGCCCGAATCCCAAGCACAAAAAAAAAAACATGCCGGTAAATGAACCTGGGACTACCAAAGTACACTCGACCACGGGTGCTGTTCTATTAAGCCAGCGATTTTCAACTAGCGGCCCGCGGGATTTTGTGGCCCACGAAGCTTTTTGGGTGGGCCTCATCGGGCTTAATTTTTGCTCTTTTTCTATGGGGTGGACTCCCAAAATGTGGAGCATCCACCATTCCCCGTCAAGAAAATCCTGGATACGGGCCTGCTCCCCTGTGTATGTGGCCCGCGAAGTGCCTGTCTATGTAGCATGTGGCCCGCATACACATGGAAGTTGGTAATCCCTGTTCTAAGCAAAGGATCTTCGACTTTAGTCATAAGTTCATAACTTATGACCAAAGTCAAATAACATAAAAGTAAAACAAATAATCAATAACATAAATTGATAGTACATAATACCCAACGTAAAAATTATAGGTAAACCTCGTGTTGACCATACAATTCCCACACTTGCTAGTTGCTAAGAACGAGAGGGGGCAATTTGTGCAGTGTGCACATATGTACTTACAGCCAAGTCTGATGCTAATTTTCGTTAATGCTATAATGGTAATTTGGCGTATAATCAACTGGTCACTGCATAGTGCATACACACGATGGACCTTTACAGGGTAAACCAGAAGTAAAACTCGTTTTTTTTTTTTTTTTTTTTTTTTTTTAAAAGGGGTTTTTGCTTAAGTGAGTCTTCGCACTACTAATCCTGCCTTGGTGGTGTAGTGGGTCAAGACCGCTCGCCGGTAAATCTGGAGAGCATGGGTTCAATCCCAACCAAGGTATATGGAATTTTTCGTCTCAACTATGTTTGAGAATTTTGCCACAATGAATGGTAAGTAGTCCTTACTGCTGGGGAGTGGGGAGCTGTGTGGTAAAGGACTCTTTAAATCGTTTCTCCAGATCTCCAGTTCTGGTAGTACACCCTGGGTAATCTGTGTATAAATAGTAAAGTAAAAAAGACCTATTATGCCAGATATTCACCAATTTTACGCTATATTTTCTCAATAAACACAAGTATTTCATAGCTTATTGGACAATAGGTACCTTTCCTTCTTCTTCTTCTTCTTCTTCTTCTTCCCTTTCTTCTTCTTCTCTTTCTTTCTTCTTTCACTTACCTTACATTGGTAAATACCTTATCTGATGCGGTTATATCTTATCCGTCTTTTAGCTTTTGAAGGTTTCACGACCGACATCCCAGCGTGAATTATTGGTACCTTAGTGCGTCGTTAATGTCATCGTGCAGCTATTACAAAGCTCATATTACCTATTATCTTCTTCACATTTAATACCATTCTATTTAAATGTTTTTGCGCATGTACAGATAAACTGTCTGTTGATGAGAAGTGATCTTGTGCCGTGTTGATTTAATTTGAATAAATTACGCGACAATTACGGGCCATTTGCTTCTGATTTAAATAATGATGATAATATTAATAAATAATAATAACAACAACAACAACAACAACAACAACAACAACAACAACAACAACTAATACCTATCTAATAATAACATTTGAAAACAACGCCACACAACCTGTTTCCACCGTCCGTCAAGAGGCTACCCTAAAGTCAAAGTAAATGAAGATAAAATGCCATACCTCGGCTGGGTTCGAACCCCCGCCGTACTGATTACCAGGCGAGCGTCTTAACCACTACACCACTGAGGCAGGTTTGTTCTTTTGGGAAATGCGAAGACGTTCAAAATCTCCCGTTTTCCTTACAATGCTGAGGAGAAAAGGGAATTTTTAGTCCTCTACGGGCACTGTATTTAAACAAGGTATTTAGACGTTCGATGGTACCTAAAATACTCAGACCCACGCAATGGCTATACAAATATACAATGTATGTGTAGAAGAACAACAGAAAAATTCAGCTTGATTGTTTTGCAACTCTTCGAAACAGTTGTCATTAAATAAGCCATTACTATAAAGTGCGCTTGAACTTTGCAGTCTGAATGGAGAGGTTTTTATTTTTTTTAATAGATACTCAGATGGGTAGATACTTTATTTTTTAATGTTGGATGATTGCACTTTCGGTTTGCCTACACAGAGGAGAGGTTTGCTATTTTGACAATGAGGAGTGGCAGGCGGAGTTATTCTGTGTCAAGAGCGGCGACAAATTAACCATCAATTTATCACTATTAACAACACTACAAACAAAGAAACAAACATAAATAAAATATCATTACAAAAAAAAACTATTAAACAATCTTGAGATGGTTGAGGAGATACAGAGGATGAAATTATTATGCACCTAGATGACGTATTTCAACTCCGCGAAGCCCCGGTAGCGCGCAGCGCGACCGTAAACAAGGGAACGCGTTTCATGTAATACACAAAGGTAGGGCTTCAGAAATATGTATTATGTAATTCAGCCCCTAAAAAGCCTGTTCCTGTTAAGCTAACAGCCTGTCCTGTTACGTTCCAATTGATTTGTAATTTTGTACATAAGCCTATGAAGGCTGTTAGGGGCTAAAGAAGTTGGTTAAACCCATCCAAAAGGAATTTTCCTTTAGCTAAAATATTAATCTTCTAAAAATTGCTTTAACTTTTTTCACGAACTTTGCACATAATTTTATTATAATCATCAACATAGAGTACAGAAGATAGAGAGCGAAATTTTCAAGTGTGAGAAACCAGAGACCACTTTAAGATCATGAATATAAAAATACAAATAAATCAAGAAGGTGTATGTACCTGCATACCTTTGTTCTGCAATAACTTTGTCATACAATACATAGATACAAAGGTGCTAGGTAATGCAGGGATATCTCCAAAAACCTGCCTACAACACCTACCTCGGTGGTATAGTAGTCAAGACGCTCGTCTGGCAAACAGGAGGGCGCGGGTTCAGTCCCAGCTGAATGTGTACATAGTGCACACACTCCTACGCACACAGAGTGTAACTACCTACTGTAACTTTCCCGTCAAATCAAATCAATTTAATTTTGTTTCAAGTGATAGGTACATTTGTTAGGCCAGCCACTCACTATCAGGTAGACCTTACAGTCGGACCTGATCAGGTGTACCTGTCAGGTCTACCTGATAGTGAGTGGCTGGCTTTAGGAGGTAGTGAACGGTTTATACTTCGCGCGAATTTTAGGCTTGGAAGCGTAACTTTTAGTAGAGCTTAGTCACCGTCAAAACCAAACCTATATGAAAATGATATTAGAGTCGATAGAGAGTCTCTATCATTTTCATAGGTTTGGTTTTGCCGACGATTACGTGCTACTAAAAGTCGCGCGTCTACGCTTTCAATGTGCGGCGGGCCTTAGGAGATAGAGGAGTCCGTTTTTTAAGAGAGGTCGATTATTAGAATTCTTGGAATCTTGTTGGATTTTAGAGTCACTCTGTGTGTCAATAAATTTTACTCAAAAGATTGAGTGCGAACGGCATCCACTCGTAAAATTTTTGAAGCCAAAACCAAGTAACAGCTCAAAGCAATCACCCCAAGGCTGATTGGGAGGCTGGCGAAAAACGCCTATCCCGTCTGAATACGCGGGAAAAGGCGAAGAAAAAGAAGAAGACTGCTAGGGTAAAAAGACTATTTAGTCCCCCTATTCGACCAGTTTAAATAAACACTATCATTACAAATTCTACAAGAACCTTTGGAATATCTCAATCATTTAGTAATGAATAGGTGATGGGTAACCCTTACCTTGGCTATTATTACCCAAGCGAAAGCACAAACACCTTCATCCACTATTCAGATATGTAGAATAATCAATTAGATTGTTAGCAAAACATTTTCCCGAGACTGTAAATTAGCCAGATACAGGGTGGCTCAGATTTTTTTAAAGAAGTTTGATAGAGGGAATTGTATAATTGTATCTGCTAAGGTCTTATCATCCCGAAATTGAAGAGAGAAGGAAGATTGGATGGGCAGCCGTTCCGAGAACGAACATTATCCGTTAAGGATAAATTCCGCCCCGGGCGGGACTCTATTCTGTCGAGATTTCTACAAACTACACTATGATTTCAACTAGCCGCGGAGGAAACCTGCTGCTACAACAACAGAAATGTACCTAATGATTTCGTCATACATTAAACAGCGCCAGGTCCGCGATTACAAGTCACCCTGTATAACACTTAAGCGTACTTAAGACACTTATCCGAGCATCAATCACAACACACGATTACCGAGTTGGAACTTTAGCAATCGATCTAATAATAGGTGGTACTTACGCCAAGGAAATAAATCGAGCATTCTCCAAACAAGTAGTCTGAATCAAGTAGTAATGGTTGGAGAAATGAAAGATCAGTGGCACATCTACATCAGGTCTTTTAGAGCAGAAGGTTCAAATTTGGGGAATCATGGGATCGGACCGACCAAAGTAAATACTTTGGGCCTTTTCATGGAGATTCTTTACAAACCCTGCAATAACAAATAATATAAGTTAGAGGACAAATAACATCGTCTTCTTCCTTGCCTTTTCCCGTGTTCAGACGGGACGGGGCCTTTCTATCAGCCGTTCAGCCTTAGCTAGGGTGATTGCTTTGGTCTAAAATTTGGTTCAAGGAAATAAATCGAGCATTCTCCAAACAAGTAGTCTGAATCAAGTAGTAATGGTTGGAGAAATGAAAGATCAGTGGCACATCTACAGGTCTTTTAGAGCAGAAGGTCCAAATTTGGGGAATCATGGGATCGGACCGACCAAAGTAAATACTTTGGGCCTTCTTCTTCCTCGCCTTTTCCCGTGTTCAGACGGGACGGGGCCTTTCCATCAGCCGTTCAGCCTTAGCTAGGGTGATTGCTTTGGTCTGGCATTTGGTTTTGGCTACAGAATTTTTTCGAGTGCCTTTGAAGTTCTACCTTTGAGCTACCGGGGCTGGTTAAATTGGTCTATTACTATTACTTCTAGATTCACATAATTCCGCTACTGATAATATTAAAGTCAAACATTAGCGATAGTTCTAAAATTTGAATTTGGTTTTGGCTACAATTTTTTTTTTTTAAGAAAGCCTTTGAGGTTCTACCTTTGAGCTACCGGGGCTGGTTAAATTAGTCTATCTAGTGCGCCAGGCCAAGTTCTGGCCTCAGTACGCTGTGTGTTATATTACTATTACTTCTAGATTCACATAGTTCCGCTACTGATATTAAAGTCAAACATTAGCGATAGTAAAACGATGCTCAGTAACAATGCAGAATAGAACTTACAGAATCTAGTAACAATATAGAATGTAGGTAAAATTAAAGCTTTAGATCTGTTCAGCTCGTAGACTAATGGCCTAGGAATGTCGGTAGCTTGGTAAACCAAGAAAGTACCCCATCATGATCAAGATTGTACTGCAGATTAGAGAGTGGTATCTACATATAGAGGACCTGTCTGTATCAGACAATGTTCAAATCGTTAAATGGGTGACTACATGGTTTTGATCGCTTGATTGACCTAATTTAAATGACGAAAATTTTGCAATGGCACAAGGCGGGAATTTCGGACCGTTAATGGTCTAGCCTCCTCTAATTTCGTCCCCAAAGTAGCAAAGGGTTTAGGACCGATTACAGAACAAGAAAGGGGGTTGTTATTGGGCTAACCTCCTCTTCCTTCTAATCCTTAAAGTAGCAAAGTTTTCAAGACCTTGGAACGGTGCCATTATTGGGCAGGCTCCCCCTACTTTCAATCCCAAAGTAGCAAAGGGTTTCGGAAATCCGGACTGATTACAAAATCGGGAAGCGGTCCGTTAGTGGGCTGGTCTCCCCTACTCTCGTCCCCAAAGTAGCAAAGGGTTCCGGACTGATTACGGAATCCGTGTCAGGAGACTCAGGCTAGATTTTAACCCATCACGTGACCTTTCTCATCACGCGGGTTATTGTGTGTACATAGTGCACACACTCCTACGCACACAGAGTGTAACTACCTACTGTAACTTTCCCGTCAAATCAAATCAATTTAATTTTGTTTCAAGTGATAGGTACATTTGTTAGGCCAGCCACTCACTATCAGGTAGACCTTACAGTCGGACCTGATCAGGTGTACCTGTCAGGTCTACCTGATAGTGAGTGGCTGGCTTTAGGAGGTAGTGAACGGTTTATACTTCGCGCGAATTTTAGGCTTGGAAGCGTAACTTTTAGTAGAGCTTAGTCACCGTCAAAACCAAACCTATATGAAAATGATATTAGAGTCGATAGAGAGTCTCTATCATTTTCATAGGTTTGGTTTTGCCGACGATTACGTGCTACTAAAAGTCGCGCGTCTATACGCTTTCAATGTGCGGCGGGCCTTAGGAGATAGAGGAGTCCGTTTTTTAAGAGAGGTCGATTATTAGAATTCTTGGAATCTTGTTGGATTTTAGAGTCACTCTGTGTGTCAATAAATTTTACTCATCTCATTACCTGTATACAGGTGGGGGTGGGGAGAGAGAGAGAGTGAATTCTAGGAATCGACTGAGTATTTTTTTTTTTGTAATCGACTGAATAATGAGCGCACGCTCTGGTTATGAACCCGGGATTTCTGATTTGTCATCCGAACAAATGTTACCACCATGGGGGCACGAATCGCGAACGTTTCTCACGTATTTGTTAGTCGGTTGTAAAGATTGAACTATTGTTTGTGTGTACTCCACGCGATTGTGTAACCCACTGTGAAATGAGTATGGACGCGAGTGAAGAAAGAAAGGCGAAGAAGAAGAAGACAACGGAAATTCCTTTGCCATGTAGCCATACTAATAGCTCTTATAGGTGAGACAAAATTGCATACATGTCCTGAGATGTCCTGGGATTTCTTGATCTTAAAAAAAAGGAATTTTAATACAATATTAAATACTAAGCTGAATAATATGACTTTAATTGTTGGACTCGAACCACCAAACTCCAGATCCAGACTGACTTCATAGTGCTAATGCAAACCACTACACCACTAAGGGTGAAAATTTGCGATGGATTGTCTCTCAAAAAACCCCAAAAAGTTTCCAAAGGGGAACACACATAGAGCATTTGGTTTAAAACAAAAGAGAAATATCTGGTTCTCAGGGTGAAATGTGAAATAAATTTTTCACTCCAATCACCATTCTATGCCTGACCTGAGCTTTGATTTATGGGCAGCAATAGGTCAAAGATGATATTGGTTCTGTCATTTTGGTACTCTTACATCTAACAATCTCAACACCTACATAGATTAGGATCAAATCTAGTGTAAATAAATATCTTTCGGATTTGAATTTAGACTGAGACTATTTCTGACATTTGTAGGTATAGGATCTAGTTGAATGAGTCAGACTCGGATGGATTTGATTGCTTATTCTTTTTTGACAATTCCCGTTGTTTTTTTTTTTTTTAACTTTATTATAAAAATTAGCTTATTGTGATTTTTTTTTGTTAATCTAAATTAGAGCACAAATATTTCATGCAACATAAGAATCAAAATGCAATTATTGATCATTTAAGATTTTTTTTTCTTTTTAAATAGCGAGATTAATGTTTATAGAAAGATTGTTTTTTCTTCAGGTTAAAATTAGTCAAATTACACATGACGCAACTCATCAATAGTTAAGTACACGTACTTACTGTATGCGTCTAGTGCAACAAGTAATCAAGTACGGGATTTATACTTGTAAAGATAGACAAAACCCTCGCAAATAACAATAGATTCCATGGTGCCCTCATAAAATGCCACCTAAACATAAATAACAAAACATCATCAACAATACAACAAGAAACCTATATAGGATCGCTTCCGTGTACAAAATACATTGGGAAAGAATAGAAAGATGCTGCGAAGTCGAGACTTCAAAAGCTCAAGAGTTCAAAACGATAGGGCATAAAAAATGTGGGTAATAATGTACCTGATTAATGGTAGCAGTTCTCAAAGATAAACAATGAAGACTTCAAAGTCAAAGATCAAGCTTGTTGGATGGATATGGCTTTAACTGAGTTTAAAGTTTTTTAAATGGGGTTAGGTGGTAGAAAATGCTTCCGATAAGTCCGGCATCCCTTAGTGGTTATCTTCCACTCAAGTCGGTTAGTAATGAGAAAAGAAAGGAATTTTTGGTCAAGCATGCTTGTCACAAAATTAATGTCGTTCCTTGGTCCATTTGTCAACTTGGAACTCAAACGACCTTACTCTGGATCCGAAGTCCGAAGTCATTTCACTATGAGATCTGTTCCGTTCAGTAGATTTGTTATTATTTATTATTATAGAACTTCCTATTTCTTCTTCTTCTTCTTCTTCTTCTTCTTCTTCTTTCGGTGCGTATCCGCTTCCGATGTGGGCGATCATCATGGCTATTTTGACTTTATCCGCTGCTATTCGGAACAGTTGTGTGGAACAGTTTATGTAAACTTTCAAGATTTTCAGATTTAACCCCAAACATGGTACTTGCTATAAACTTTCAGAAATGTCAGATTTAACCCCAAACATGGTACTTTATGTAAACTTTCAAGATTTTCAGATTTAACCCCAAACATGGTACTTGCTATAAACTTTCAAAAGTGTCAGATTATACCCCATGTTTGGAACGCCTGGGGATTCACCATTATCATACTCGGGACTGAAAAGTCCATAATCGAATCATGTCTATATTATTTATGATCTTATTCATGATGTTCATGCGAATGTTGTGACTCTGAGAAGCTCGAGAAAGTCTGGTGAGCTTTTTTATCTATTTTTACAATATTATTGTTCTCGTTAAAGTTCTTCTTCGAATCTTTTCATCTATATCGCCGATATATCGATATATTTAACATTTTTTCTTGTTTTGGGGGTTACAAGATATTTACACTGCGTTTTACGATAATAAGGCTATTTTTAGACCCTAGAGCTGCTTGAAATAAACAAATTATTTAGGCAGATAAAATAGAAATTTTTATATTTAGAAAAAAAAAAAAATAAAACAAAATCACTCACTTAACTTACTATCACAAAAAATAAAAATAAAATACACAAACAGACACCCCCCCCCACACACACACACAGCACACACAAACACACGGACTTTTGGCCGAAACCCTTTTTTTGGGGCAATTGGACCATAAAACGTCCACATCCGTCAAAAAACGAAGGTCGAAAAATTTGTCGATCACAATACTTAACCGTACATTTCTCGGACTTTAGCCCATGTACACTTTTGATTTATGTCCTGTAATGAACCTCTCTGCAAAGTTTGAGAGCAACATGTGTCCCAAAATGTTAAGCCTGTAGAAGAGCGAACTCCTGTGGGAGTAAAGGGACACTTCAGTCTCATTCTGGCAGGATAAACGGGAGTATTCCATTCGAGCGGTTCCCAAACATTTTTTTCTATGCAGCCCATTTTTTTCAATTGTGAATGCTCCATGACCCCTTTACTATATTTTATGTTCACAGCCCCCTCGGACCCTAGTTTGGGAATCACTGTTCTATTCTACATATTCTAATCATATTTCATTATTCTCCCCCACAGGTGAAGTGAAGGATGTCCTGCGTACAGAGCAGCTCACCCTGATCTCCCCCGAGGAGTACGTTGTAGTGTACGAAGTAACGTTAGCCCTGTGCGCCCTCTCTCTATCACTTAACCTGTGCTGCCTCCTGGTGTGTACGGTGCAGTTTCTGTTCTCCGTGAAGCTAGCCAAGTCTGGGCCACACAATACGGATAATCAGTACCTGGAGAAGAGCTCGGCCACAAGGGTCTGTGCCATTGGGGGACTGTTTGTGTCCATACCCATCTTTCTGACAGGTAAATGTGGAACTAGATATTTACTTTCTATTAAAAATATAATTAGAAAGTTTTGCAATCGGCCCAAATCTTCAAAATCGGGAAGAGGGTGGAAATATCCGTGTTGGGGTCTCCTGATTTTAAGCCTGTAACTATCGTACGTACGTACATTGGTTAAAAAATATCTCTCGGATGGTTTGTCATAGAGCGATGAAATTTTGGTATGCTCTCCCGGTATGATCCACGGACGCGACCTATAACTATTTGGTAGAAATCGGACAGTCACTCATCCAGAAATTCACTAAAGTCAATGTTGCTTAACCTTTTTGCTTTGTAAACAGTAAGAGGTCGAAAATTTTCGCATGTGAATATTTTAATGTATGTGATTTTTCACGCCGAATCGAATGGTGCAACTTTTAAAGCTATCCGACTTACAGTTGAGTTATGGGTTCACGGGAATTTAAAAAAAAAAAAAAAAAAAAAAAAAAAAAAAAATAGGGAAGTCAAAATTTCGAACAACTACCTCTTTTTCCTCTTTGAATAATAACTCCAAATACTTCATTCACACAAAGGTAATTCTCTTTCCTTTTCCCTTGTTCAGACGGGGTCGGCGTTTTTTGTTAGCCCCTCAATCAGCCCTGGGGGTGATTGCTTTGGGGCTTTGGGCTGACATATTTATGGTTATGGCCTTTTGGCTACTAAAATTTCACGAGTGCAAGGGAAATTTCAGTCTGGTATCCTCGCTGTTTAAAGTCCCCCAGCCAGAATAAGCTGGTCTAGACTCTTTGCTTTGATGTAAATGGAGTATTAAAAATGTTGCCTTATTTTCTGTGTTAATTGTAAAAAGTAGATTCTTTTAATTTCTTTTGTAAATGTTTGTAGTAATAGATACATATGCAATAAGACTCATGTTATTTTTTACTTTCTATTATTTCTATTGATTGAAATTCTTGATTTTTTTTTTTTTTTATTCTTTTCAAGAATTGTCATATTTAACTTTGTGCCTTGGAAATGAAAGAAACTTAATCCTAAGTGCTTTAGCAAGAAAATAAAAAGTCCTTTGCTCAGGGCTCAGGGCACTTTTTCTTCAAGTAACAAACGAAGAAAATTGTACTGATTATAAAGACCATTTTGAAAATTTTTCAAAATTTACAAACTTAATTGGTACTCTTGCACATTTGAAGACGAAAATTATTAAATTTATTGTACAAAATATTTCTTTTTATTTACAATAATTTTCAAGCTGACACTATTTTTCTGCATTTTATTGTTTCTGTTCAGATTCAAAATTATATTTTATGTATTTCACCCCAAGATAAATTTATATTTGTACAAAATATTTTCTATTTACACCTTTTACAAAGCCAACACTATTTTTCTACCTTTTTTCCTTCAAAATGATATATTTTATCTTTTGATTATAGTTACAGGGATGTTTTTACTTTTTAAAAATGAAATAATTAAATTCAAAATTGTCAATGGCCATATTTTATTAATTTACTTACTTAGTGGTATGTAATACATTGAATATGGCAAATGATACATTGAATATGACTACATTAACTGATATGAGATACTTTCTTTATGTCAGGAGTGAGAGAAATTGCAAAGGTTATTCCTTATTGAGGTGCTTAAGGCCACTCCCACTTGTCGTGAGTTTCATCCGATTTTTTCCGAATGTCCTGTAGGGAACATAATTTAAATGAGAGCGTTCCCACTACACGATTTTTTTCCGACACAATGTCCTTATAGGCAATATAAGATGAGTGTTCTTACAGGCCGCAGGTTCGATTCCCGCCCGGGGCGGATTTTATCCTGATGGGATAATGTTCGTTCTCGGAACGGCTGGCTTTCCTGTCTACCTGTCTTCCTTCTCTCTTCGATTTCGGGACGATAAGACCATAGCAGTTACAGTTCCCTCTGTCAAACCTCTTAAAAAAATTTCCTTCTCTCTTCGATTTCGGGACGATAAGACCATAGCAGTTACAGTTCCCTCTGTCAAACCTCTTTTTTAAAAAAATTGAATTTCCTATTAATAACCTGGGGGGGGCCTTTTATGTTTCAGAAATCATTCGTGGAAACCTATCTATCCCGTATGAACCAAGGGTTTCACTGAAAACTCTCTGTGGAATCTGTGGTAAAATCGGGCATTACTGCATTAAGTCATGTCAGAGATGTGGTTCTGCTAGCTTTTACAGGCCCCACTCAGGCCGGGTGAGGTCCATGTGAGTAGACGGGTAGCTTGTCCCCGAATGCAAGGTAAAATCTCCGTCACTAAACACCTTGGCTGTTATACAGTGACATACCCCGAAAAAGTAATCAATGATTACTTTCGTTTCACTGAAAACTCTCTGTGGAATCTGTGGTAAAATCGGGCATTACTGCATTAAGTCATGTCAGAGATGTGGTTCTGCTAGCTTTTCCAGACCCCACTCATGCTAGGTGAGGTCCATGTGAGGAGACGGGTAGCTTGTCCCCGAATGCAAGGTAAAATCTCCGTCACTAAACACCTTGGCTGTTATTCCGCGACATACCCCGAAAAAGTAATCAATGATTACTTTCATTTATTTTGAGAATCAACCACAGAAAAACATTGTAATTTAAGATTACAAGGCAAACACCTCGTCAAATTTGTCTCCAGCTTTATTATTTTTGACGATCTTTACGAAAAAAATACATTTGGACAGTTATATTTTTCATGAGAATCATCAATTGTCATTGAAGTATTTGAAGTTGAGAAACGTCCAGCGTGGATAAAACTGGGACGGGTGACCGATATATCGCCGGATATAATTGTCGTTTTTTTTTTTTTTTTTTTTTTTTTTTTTTTTCGAACGACACAAAATGTCCTTGTAGGCAATGCAATATGAGATTGTTCTTACTACACGCGACACGATTTTTTTCCGAACAATATCGACAAGAGGTAACGGGCCTTTATTAAGGTGCTAAGCCTTCTACCATGGTGCTAAAAGATGTTAAGTGTTTCCTGTCAGTTGATGTACTGAAAATCATTCAAATGAAAATTAAATATTTTAATTGAGGTAGGTAATTTTATGAACTAGATGCACAGTATTATTTTTTAAGATCGGGGAAAAGGAACACCGGAACTAGTCGCAAGTCGCCGTTCGGCCATTCCACTAGCATTGTGTCAATCAGATCAATTAATCATCATCATCTACCTATCTACTCGCGTGCACGGTAATTCCTTTTTCTAACTGTAATCTTAACGATAGTCCTTGCTCTCCCGAACAGTTAGCCACCCAAGGCAATTACTATTGTAATATTGTACCTACTGTTAAAAATATGAATAAATAAAGCACTATTAATACTACTACTAATACTAATCATCATAAGGACCTGTGCTTTTCCTTTGAAGCATGATAAACCCTTACCAACCTCCAGCTAGTCACTTGTCTGCTCCCTGTTTGAGGTCCCCTAGCCAAACTGCTCCTGTGCTAAGTGCTACATTAGACTTGTGTGGTCTGTGTCCACCTTAGTAGTAGCCTACTGCTGGAGTAAAGGGACTTATCAGTCCTATGCGAGCAGTATAAATAAGCACTATTATTATTATAGTACGTGTGGTCTGTGTCCACCTTATAGTAAGCATGTCCTTCCTCATCAATATACTATTGTTTACCTTATTCTGATTCTGCACAGTGCTATAAGCAGAAGCTCCATATGTACTGCCAGCCGAGGCTGAGCCATAGGTTTGAGTTGAATAGGCCGGTTGAGTAGTTGCTTGGAGCCCGGCAACCGAGGCTGGCTTCTGCACTGCAGGCTGAGTGGAACGTTGACCTGGCTGTGAGTAAGTGTACACTGCGGACACAGCAGGTGCTGGTTTTTGGGCTGAGCTTGCCTGGAAAATAAAAGGTGACCAAGTGAGATTTTAAAAGTGTGCTTCTATCACATGAACAATGGTTAGGTTTCCAATTAAAAGTCAATTCCATTTGTTTTCATTTATTTAAAACTTCTGATTTTAAAATTTGTTTAGATTGATTTCTTGTTGGCTGAATTTAACATTAAAAAGAAATAAACAATTTTAATCAAAAGTACCTAATCAAATCATTTAGACTTTCAAATCAAACAAAAACAAGAGAACACAAGTATTAAATTCATACCTGAGTCCATCCACTGTAATCCGTTGTAGAATAACTTGCTGCAGAAGCCACAGGTTGCTGATAATAGGTCTTGCTCGTATCATATGCCTGAGCAGCAGTTCTTGCATACCCATAATCATATGTTGTAGCTGAGGCCGCAGTTGGAGCAGCCGAAGGAACCGCATAAGCAGTAGTTCCGGCCGAGTAATCATAGCCGGTAGCTGCCCTCTGAGTGGTGTATGTAGCAGCGGGAGTACTTGCCCCGGTTGGAGCTACCGCATATCCTCCCTGTGCTTGATATGCTGCGGCAGCAGCAGCTGCTCCAGGGGTAGCACTGGACGGAAGAAAGAATAATATTGTATGGCATTACTTAAACCCACCTACAAGATGTTTACATTACTTATTTTACTCAGTAATTGTTTGAAAGCCAAGACAATGAAAAAAAAAGCTCATTTTTGTGTATGTAACCATATAATGACACTGGACATTGCTCATTTGTGACAGCTAATTTTCTAAGCAATTTTTCATTGTCATGACTTCTAAACAGCTAGTACCTTCGTCCATCCTCTCTACAAGCCCAACCCATTTGTATCTACCCTCTTATATTCTTTCCCAATCGTCCCACTTTCACCATTTTTCTGAATAAATACCTAGTCATTTTTCACTCTGTCCTTTCTTGTTAGCCTACACATTCAGGGCAACATTCTCATCTCTGCAACTTCTCTCTAATCTTCAACCTTTGTTTTAAAAGCAAGATTACCTAATTTTTCATTTTATTTTTTCTTACATTTAGGGCACAAATAGGACAAACATAATGAGTAAACTGCATGAAATACCAGCATAGTAAGATAAAATTCCTCTTGGATTTCATCAGAAGTCAGAATAAAGTTTTCATTTGCGTTCATATCGCAGGCGGATACGCCGGATACCCGGGTTAGGTTAAAAACAAAATGGCGATACCGGCGATCAATACCCATGGAGGCAGTCATGCAAACTTTGGTTCTTTCAGCCTAAATTCTTGCCCTGAACGGCCGAATCTTGGAAAACTTACGTGTATTGGGTTCCACTGTGGGTAAATCCAAAGTAATTATTGGCGGCCATGGCCAATTAGCTTTTCAGATCAAGAAATGAAGAGATTTCTCTCTGTCAGCGATTGAGATGGCGACACAAGAACCAAGAAGCTCACTGTTCAAAATTCCAACAGTTTTAGCACATTTGAAAAGTTTCTAGTCAATAAAACACGTTAATTGGCAATCAATAAGTGTCACTTAATGGGTTTTACCCAGGAAAAGCTTTATTTTAGAAATAAAACGTCAGACGTCTAATAAAAGTCACACCATGAAAATTTCAGACGGCCACGAAAATTTCGCAGTTCGCTGAGGCTTCGGGCATGATCGGCGATTTCCGAGAAAGGCGAGTTTTTTCCTCGGAACGTGACGTCACGACAAACCCGTTTCGGTCACGAAGGGCCAGTTGCCAAATGTCTTTTTTCCCAAATGTCTTGTAGGCAATGCAATTTAAATGAAATTGTTCCGTTGTCAGCCTAGTTAGCTTGGTTGGTAGCGCGTCTGCCTTGTAGGCGCTAGGTCGTGGGTTCGATTCCCGCCCAGGGCGGATTTTATCCTGAAGGGATAAGGTTAAATTCCATACCTCGGCTGGGATTGAACCCACGCCCTCCTGTTTACCAGGCGAGCGCCTTGACCACTACACCACCGAGGCAGGAATTATATACCATTTAATGCAATATTTGACGATACCAGTAGCTACCTAAAAAGTATACTTCTTACCTTCGATTCAGCCTAGTTAGCTTCCAAGCTTTCTTGTAAGCGCTAGGTCGCGGGTTCAATTCCCGCCTGGAGCGAGGAGCGACCTTTATCCTAAACAGATAAGGTTCTTTGTTGGAACGACTGGCTTTCTGTTATGCTGTCCTCTCTTCAATTTCGGGTCGACACCTAAGTGCGTGGCGACAACGGTGACCTATGCATACACCATACTCGCCGAGACCACCGCAGAAAAAATACCCAGCTCAATTTCTTGATTTCCCGCGAGGGTCAGTACTATGGTCAAGGCTCCGTTGAGGACACTTCTATTCATTAGCATGGTTTGTTTATTTTCTCTTGGGTCGGTACTAGGCGAGGGTCGATAGTTTTGGTTCTCCTTTGTGGACGCTGTAACTGTAGGGTCTTATCGTCCCGAAATGGAAGAGAGAAGGAAGACAGGATAGGAGAAAACCAGCCGTTCCGAAAACGAACCTTATTAGGGATG
The DNA here is from genome assembly GCF_000475195.1 of Diaphorina citri. NCBI lineage: Eukaryota > Metazoa > Arthropoda > Insecta > Hemiptera > Psyllidae > Diaphorina > Diaphorina citri. The sequence goes on along the minus strand of NW_007379778.1, from coordinate 16,112 downwards.
TAAATGAGTTGCAAATATATCGATAAATCGATATATCGGCCCCTCAAATATATCGATATCGATATAGGGCTCCGTTGAGGACACTTCTATTCATTAGCATGGTGTGTTTTCTCTTGGGTCGGGCCCAGGCTATGGTCCATGGTCGGTTCTCCGTTATGGACACCTACTATGTTGTGCTTTCCTTTCGGAAACGATTCCGATGGCGCGCCATCTTGGATTTCCTATGGTTTAGTACAGGGGCTATCACGCCAAAAGGGAAACGAGCTTCAGAAGAGAGGAAATGCACAAAGGAAAATAAGGTACAACTGTACAAAAAACAATAATAGTAAAAATCGAGATAATGAAAGTAACGTGACGACAGGATTTCGCCTTCACGGCTCCGTTGAGGACACTTCTATTCATTAGCATGGTGTGTTTTCTCTTGGGTCGGGCCCAGGCTATGGTCCATGGTCGGTTCTCCGTTGTGGACACCTACTATGTTGTGCTTTCCTTTCGGAAACGATTCCGATGGCGCGCTATCTTGGATTTCCTATGGTTTAGTACAGGCGCTATCACGCCAAAAGGGAAACGAGCTTCAGTAGAGAGGAAATGCAAAAAGGAAAATGAGGTACAACTGTACAAAAAACAATAATAGAAAAATTCGAGATAATGAAAGTAACGTGACGACAGGATTTCGCCTTCACGACAGGTGAAGTGAAGGCGAAATCCTTCCTCTACTAAAGGATTGGTTTGGCCGTCCAGCGCGGGAATGGGGCAAGTGTGGAGGGGACCTTCCCAGCTGGAGACAGATTTGACGAGGTGTTTGGCTTGTAATCTTAAATTACTATGTTTTTCTGTTGTATTTAATTTGTTCAAATATATGGCAAAAGATAAACCGGATAAACGTCGCGTCTCATGGCACAAACCCAATCAAAATCAAAAGATGCAGTGAAAGAGAAAAAAGAAAAAGGCGAAATGGGGCTCAACCAAATGACAATTTTTTTCGAGATAGAGTCCTATTCCGATGTAAAAGTACCCAAAAAGTGCATTGGCGCACTCAAAAACATCCAAAACGGTCCCTAAATCCCCTAAAATGTCGCTAAAAGGTCGCAAAAAAAATAACGTTGAAACAGCCATGGTTTACGACCTCGCATGAACTGAAGTCATCACGAAAAAATGGCTGCCCGCGAAAATTATAGAAGCTCAACCAAATGACAATTTTTTTTCGAGATAGAGTCCTATTCCGATGTAAAAGTACCCAAAAAGTACATTGGCGCACTCAAAAACATCCAAAACGGTACCTAAATCCCCTAAAATGTCGCTAAAAGGTCGCAAAAAAAATAACGTTGAAACAGCCATGGTTTACACATGAACTGACGTCATCACGAACTGACACATGAACTGACGTCATCACAAAAAAATGGCTGCCCGCGAAAATTATAGGGGCTCAACCAAATGACAATTTTTTTCGAGATAGAGTCCTATTCCGATGTAAAAGTACCCAAAAAGTACATTGGCGCACTCAAAAACATCCAAAACGGTACCTAAATCCCCTAAAATGTCGCTAAAAGGTCACAAAAAAATAACGTTGAAACAGCCATGGTTTACACATGAACTGACGTCATCACGAACTGAC
>NW_007379778.1:0-13980 GCF_000475195.1 Diaphorina citri | reverse complement strand
TGAAAAAAAAAAAAAAAAAAAAAAAAAAAAAAAAAACGTCGTTGATAAGTTAAAAAAAAAACTTTCACAAAAGGAGTATCGAACCCATAACTTAACTGTAAGTCGGATAGCTTTAAAAGTTGCACCATTCGATTCGGCGTGAAAAATCACATGCGAATATTTTCGACCCCTTACTGTTTACAAAGTAAAAGGGTCAAGCAACATTGACTTTAGTTAATTTCTGGATGAGTGACTGTCCGATTTCTGTCGCGCCCGTGGACCATACCGGCAAAGCATACCAAAATTTCATCGCTCTATGACAAACCATCCTGGAGATATTTTTTAAACAATGTACGTACGTACGATAGTTACAGGCTAAAAATCAAAAACGGATATTTCCACCCTCGTCCCGATTTTGAAGATTTGGGCCGATTGCAATACTTTCTAATTACTAAAGTAATTAAGTAACTTTCTAATTATATATGTAATAGAAAGTAAATATCTAGTATTTGTTAGGTTTATATTAGACATCCTATGTATTAACATTATTCTTACCGTTTTATTATTATTGGATACTAGGTATCTAGTATCCAATAATAATAAAAACGGTAAGAATAATGTAAATATCTAGTTCCACATTTACCTGTCAGAAAGATGGGTATGGACACAAACAGTCCCCCAATGGCACAGACCCTTGTGGCCGAGCTCTTCGCCAGGTACTGATTGTCCGTATTGTGTGGCCCGCCACCCTCTTCCCGATTTTGAAGATTTGGGCCGATTGCAAAACTTTCTAATTATATTTTTAATAGAAAGTAAATATCTAGTTCCACATTTACCTGTCAGAAAGATGGGTATGGACACAAACAGTCCCCCAATGGCACAGACCCTTGTGGCCGAGCTCTTCTCCAGGTACTGATTATCCGTATTGTGTGGCCCAGACTTGGCTAGCTTCACGGAGAACAGAAACTGCACCGTACACACCAGGAGGCAGCACAGGTTAAGTGATAGAGAGAGGGCGCACAGGGCTAACGTTACTTCGTACACTACAACGTACTCCTCGGGGGAGATCAGGGTGAGCTGCTCTGTACGCAGGACATCCTTCACTTCACCTGTGGGGGAGAATAATGAAATATGATTAGAATATGTAGAATAGAACAGTGATTCCCAAACTAGGGTCCGAGGGGGCTGTGAACATAAAATATAGTAAAGGGGTCATGGAGCATTCACAATTGAAAAAAATGGGCTGCATAGAAAAAAATGTTTGGGAACCGCTCGAATGGAATACTCCCGTTTATCCTGCCAGAATGAGACTGAAGTGTCCCTTTACTCCCACAGGAGTTCGCTCTTCTACAGGCTTAACATTTTGGGACACATGTTGCTCTCAAACTTTGCAGAGAGGTTCATTACAGGACATAAATCAAAAGTGTACATGGGCTAAAGTCCGAGAAATGTACGGTTCGGCCGCTATTTATAGCCAAAGTTTTCAAAAAGATCAAAAAGAGTTTAGCTGTTAAATAGGGAATATTTGCTGGCCTAGATAGCTTGGTTGGTAGGCATCTGCCTTGTAAGTGCTAGTTTGTGGGTTCGATTTCCACCAGGGCAGATTTTATCCTGAAGGGATAAGCTTTCCTGTCTTCCTTCTTGCTTTGATTTTGGGACAATAAGACCTTAGCTCTATCAGATCTAAAAAAAACAGGGCATATTTGAGTCAGCTTTTTTTCAACGTGAATATTTTGTTTACCTGCAGTGACGGGGGATATTTTGAGTAGAAATATCAACGAGAGTAATGCTAGAAGCAAGCTAATGACACACAGCAGGCCAAGTGACGTCAGCATCTCCTTCACACCGTTGCTGTACGGTTCGTGTTGTGGTGATTCTATCGTGAGTGGCACGGAACGTGAGGATGGAGGTCGAATGATGGACTTGTTCGTGATGCCACTCGTGTGAAAGGTGCTTGTGTTGTGAACACCACCCGATGGACCATTTGGAGTGATGGGGGACGAGTGAATGGCTCCTGGAAATTGAGGGCAAATTGTAAAGTCAATAAGGTTTGAGCAGACTGGGGTGTATTTCTGAAAGCATCTTTACAACTTAGCACTTTTTTTTGGCTTTAAGTGGCAAAGTTTTCTGGAGGAGCTCTCCCAACCACTATTTTTTTCTATCACTGTGAGCCTTTAAGATAGTTCACCAGGGAGGTCTTCAATGCCCCCAGACTTTGTGAGTCCCTTATATCCCTATGAAGTTTCCTTATGTTTCACTCTTTGGTTTTAGGATAATAAGACCTTAGCAGTTACAGTTCCCTCTATCAAACAATATTTTGATATGTATAAAAAAAATATTTATTTATATATATAAAAAAAAACAGCTTGTAACTCAATTTTATGGACTCTTACCATTTGAATAAGTGTGAATATGGCCATTCGGGGTCATAGGAATACCATTTGGAATCCCTCCATTAGGAATGATTGTCGTATAGTGTACCCCTGATGGACTGACCCCACTCGAAGATGTTCCCCCACCCAACGAGTGCTTGGATGTGCTCAGGTTCAGATTGAGTCGGTGGCTCGTATTGTGATGGGACGGGTGTTTTGGCTCCATGTGATGATGCATGGGAGACCCGATGGGCATGGAGTTGTTGAGTGAGTTCCGATGGTGCCTCACGTCGCCATGGATGTGTTTGAGCATGGTTTGATTCGGAGGAATGGCTCACGCCCAGGTGTGGCAAGGATGTGGAAATACCAGTGGATGAATGGAATCATCCATGGTTACACCTGGAATTACAAATTCAATAATGAAGCTCTACAAATTGAACAATGGAGGGGAGGGGGTTTTGATGTTTCAAATTTCAGAGTGTGACCTACAGTAAAAGAAAAAAATGAACCTCAAGGAGGGGGGGGAGGCTGAGCCCGTTTGCCCCCCTCTGAATGCCGCCCTGGAGCTCTAAGGATTAGGGGTACTAGTTCAGAAGCCACAAAAATGGAAAATTGCTACAATAGGAGTTGTCACAAATGAGCAGTGACCAGTGTTCTTTTAGGTTTAGGTTTAACACAAAAAAGAGCTTTTACAAATATTAGTGTACCTAATTATAAGGTTAGGTTAAACACAAAAAGGAGGAGCTTTCACAAATGAGCAGTGACCAGTGTTCTTTTAGGTTTAGGTTTAACACAAAAAAGAGCTTTTACAAATATTAGTGTACCTAATTATAAGGTTAGGTTAAACACAAAAAGGAGGAGCTTTCACAAATGAGCAGTGACCAGTGTAATTAAAGGGTTAGGTTAAATGCAAAAAGGAGCTCTTACCCATGGGCAGTGAATAGTGTTATTATAGGGTTAGGTTACACACAAAAAAAGAGCTTTCACAAATGAGCAGTGACCAGTGTTATTATAGGGTTCAGTTACACACAAAAAGGTGCTGTCACAAATAAGCAGTGACCAGTGTTATTATAGGGCTAGGTTACACATTGTACATTGGGTAACTTTTCTTGTAACCTCTTCTGCAATATTTACCTAATAACATACTTTACCAAAACTAGATATCTAGCTACTAACAGTAAAAGGACATTCAAATACTCCAAAGTTCATGATACTCTACAAAACTTACTCAATATTACAACGAAGGCTGCTTAATTAAAAAAACTACTACACATAACTGTTAACTGTACTGTGCAAGACTTGTTGCACTTTTTTAAACATTACCTTTTTGAAAGAACTTGATTCCTTGATTGCATCAAGCAGGTACCTTAGGTATGTGACAGTTTAAACCCCACTGATTTGTAAAGGGCTACATTTTTGATCGGGCTCCAAAGATTTTCCTATCAAATGGAGATAGAAAAACACTCCGTTATCAATAATTCAGGAGAAAATTGAGTTTCAAACACTTAAATCACTAGTATTTAATAAAAGGAAATTAACTTTTAACTTTTAACTAAAAATTCCTTTGAAAACATTTCATAAACATTTTTTCCAACAAAAACAAAAAACGTCACTGGTATTTTTTAACAGACTTCCACGGATGTTGAGAGATGACGACAGAGCTTGAGCTCAAAAACTCAAAATAAAGTGAAGCCTAGTTTCGAATTTTCGAAATACGCTCATTTGTGCCTTGTGACCCGGGGAAATTTTAATCTGCCTATAGATAGTAATTTCTTTGCTAGTCTTTACTTTAGACGTTTGATAGAGGGAACTGTAACAACGGAGCTCATATAGTCCCGAAAAATCGAAGAGAGAATTAGAGCAGGATAGGAGAAACGAGAAACCCAGCCGTTCCGAGAAGGAGCCATGGGGGAACGTTCGTTCCGGGTGAAAATCGAACCCGCGACCTATAGCTCAGTGCGCGGTCACAACGGAGACCGAAAAGCTAGCAGAACCACATCTCTGACATGACTTAATGCAGTAATGCCCGATTTTACCACAGATTCCACAGAGAGTTTTCAGTGAATCCAGAGTTCAAGAAATACTGGCCAGAATAAATCTTTTTTTTTTTTAAGAGGTTTGACAGAGGGAACTGTAACTGCTATGGTCTTATCGTCCCGAAATCGAAGAGAGAAGGAAGACAGGATAGGAAAAAGCCAGCCGTTCCGAGAACGAACATTATCCCATCAGCTTAGTTGGTAGGATAAAATCCGCCCGGGCGGATTTTATCCTACCAACTAAGCTAACTAGGCTGGCAAAAAAGATCTTTTATTTTCACTGCCCTGACGCAAAGACCAGTCCCTATAATAGACTAGGCTAACTAGGCTGGAGAATAAATGAAATGGGTGACATCAAAGAAACCCCACTAATCACTGTTGTTGTTGCTAACGGTCGAAGACGTTAGCTCGACTACCACGTCCATCAAACTGTGTCAAGGCCGAGATAAACTGAAGCTTCTTTAGGTCTGCTCCATACAGAAGTAGGGTGAAGGTTGGTGGGTTTCGCTGGCTTGCAAACACTGCGTTAACTCTCAGTGGTAAGATCAGGAATAAGTGAACTATACATACTTATAGGGTGAACCTAGGATTTATTTACACTCCGACACTGGTCATACTAGTGTAGACAGTTCTGCCGCCACTGGTTTCTGCTGAGAGATTCTCGCTCGGACAGCGTTCGTTTTCTCCTGGAAAGGAAGAAAAGTCCAAATAACAAATTAGTTTCCAGTCAATAGTCAATAGTAAGTTAATATGTATTATTTTTTCAAGAGGTTTGATAGAGGGAACTGTAACTGCTAAGATCTTATCGTCCTGAAATTTGAAGAGAGAAGGAAGACAGGATAGGAGAAAGCCAGCCGTGCTGAAAGCGAACATTATCTGTTGAGGATAAAATCCGCCCCGGGCAGGAATCTAACACACGGCCTAGCGCTTACAAGGCAGACGCTCTACCGGCCAAGGTCACTAGGCTGGATCAAATATCTTCTCTCTTTCTCTCTCTCTGTTTTTTAGTAATTTAGTAGCAAGTCGTGTGATGTTCACATCCAAGGTTTTTTGACTTACCCTTTGCCACACGAATACATTGTGCACCATGGCACACCCACAGAATACTATCCCAACTCCTATCAGACTAGACGTGACAATGGCGGGAGTAGAATGAAACTGAATGAACGTGTACAGGATAATGCCTGAGGGAACAGAAGACAATGTTGTCGATAAGTAAAAAAAAAAAAAAAAAAAAAAAAACGTGGTTGAAAAGTTAACCTAACAGCTTATTATTTATTCACAAGTATAATTAGGTGAAATATAATTCTATAATCAAGTGTCATTTTGTGTTGACATTATCTTCTTCTGCAGTTTCCAAGTCGCATAATGAAATTTTCATTCCGTTCTGTTCCAATCTCTTTTCAATTTAAGTCTGCTTCTGTGTGTTTTAAATTTACATTCCTCATCTGGCAGGCGACGGCGACGTGTTAAAATCCTCTTGAAGCCCGGTAGATTCGTTGCTAGTAGGTATACGAAGAATTTGTTAATTACATTATCTGGATCTCGCTGCAAACAAGTTTCCTCCTAGTCCGTCCTCAAAATTGATGTTGTCTAAAAAAAAAAAAAAAAAAAAAAAAACGTTGTTGATAAGTAAAAATAATAAAAAAAAAACTTCACAAGGAGGAGTATCGAACCCATAACTCAACTGTAAGTCGGATAGCTTTAAAAGTTGCACCATTCGATTCGGCGTGAAAAATCACATACATTAAAATATTCACATGCGAAAATTTTCGACCTCTTACTGTTTACAAAGCAAAAAGGTTAAGCAACATTGACTTTAGTGAATTTCTGGATGAGTGACTGTCCGATTTCTACCAAATAGTTATAGGTCGCGTCCGTGGATCATACCGGGAGAGCATACCAAAATTTCATCGCTCTATGACAAACCATCCGAGAGATATTTTTTAACCAATGTACGTACGTACGATAGTTACAGGCTTAAAATCAGGAGACCCCAACACGGATATTTCCACCCTCTTCCCGATTTTGAAGATTTGGGCCGATTGCAAAACTTTCTAATTATATTTTTAATAGAAAGTAAATATCTAGTTCCACATTTACCTGTCAGAAAGATGGGTATGGACACAAACAGTCCCCCAATGGCACAGACCCTTGTGGCCGAGCTCTTCTCCAGGTACTGATTATCCGTATTGTGTGGCCCAGACTTGGCTAGCTTCACGGAGAACAGAAACTGCACCGTACACACCAGGAGGCAGCACAGGTTAAGTGATAGAGAGAGGGCGCACAGGGCTAACGTTACTTCGTACACTACAACGTACTCCTCGGGGGAGATCAGGGTGAGCTGCTCTGTACGCAGGACATCCTTCACTTCACCTGTGGGGGAGAATAATGAAATATGATTAGAATATGTAGAATAGAACAGTGATTCCCAAACTAGGGTCCGAGGGGGCTGTGAACATAAAATATAGTAAAGGGGTCATGGAGCATTCACAATTGAAAAAAATGGGCTGCATAGAAAAAAATGTTTGGGAACCGCTCGAATGGAATACTCCCGTTTATCCTGCCAGAATGAGACTGAAGTGTCCCTTTACTCCCACAGGAGTTCGCTCTTCTACAGGCTTAACATTTTGGGACACATGTTGCTCTCAAACTTTGCAGAGAGGTTCATTACAGGACATAAATCAAAAGTGTACATGGGCTAAAGTCCGAGAAATGTACGGTTCGGCCGCTATTTATAGCCAAAGTTTTCAAAAAGATCAAAAAGAGTTTAGCTGTTAAATAGGGAATATTTGCTGGCCTAGATAGCTTGGTTGGTAGGCATCTGCCTTGTAAGTGCTAGTTTGTGGGTTCGATTTCCACCAGGGCAGATTTTATCCTGAAGGGATAAGCTTTCCTGTCTTCCTTCTTGCTTTGATTTTGGGACAATAAGACCTTAGCTCTATCAGATCTAAAAAAAACAGGGCATATTTGAGTCAGCTTTTTTTCAACGTGAATATTTTGTTTACCTGCAGTGACGGGGGATATTTTGAGTAGAAATATCAACGAGAGTAATGCTAGAAGCAAGCTAATGACACACAGCAGGCCAAGTGACGTCAGCATCTCCTTCACACCGTTGCTGTACGGTTCGTGTTGTGGTGATTCTATCGTGAGTGGCACGGAACGTGAGGATGGAGGTCGAATGATGGACTTGTTCGTGATGCCACTCGTGTGAAAGGTGCTTGTGTTGTGAACACCGCCCGATGGACCGTTGGGAGTGATGGGGGACGAGTGAATGGCTCCTGGAAATTGAGGGCAAATTGTAAAGTCAATAAGGTTTGAGCAGACTGGGGTGTATTTCTGAAAGCATCTTTACAACTTAGCACTTTTTTTTGGCTTTAAGTGGCAAAGTTTTCTGGAGGAGCTCTCCCAACCACTATTTTTTTCTATCACTGTGAGCCTTTAAGATAGTTCACCAGGGAGGTCTTCAATGCCCCCAGACTTTGTGAGTCCCTTATATCCCTATGAAGTTTCCTTATGTTTCACTCTTTGGTTTTAGGATAAGTGCTCATTATTAAAAATGAAGTAGGGGAAAACTCAAAACCGAAAATAAGATGACGTAAAAATTATAAGGTACATTTCTTAAATGACACAAATGGTTTTAAAGGAAGGTCAGTCCTTCCAAAAAATTCTGTCGTAGAAAAGAAATTGACTGATTAATAATAGAGAAATTATCACTTATCACTCTTATCAGGTACAGCTTAAACTCGACACAAATGGTTTAGTTGACGAAGTCCAAAAATTCCATTGCAAAATTAGAGTCCCGTTAGCTGAACTCTTAAGTAAAGCGTTATTTGACAAAAATGCGTTTGTGCACACGCGCAGAAACGAGGTTTGGTTCGTTTCAATTATCGTCACGTAAGTTGGCAGTGCAAAAACTCTCTAATAAAAATAAAAACCGTTCTTCGACAAAGAAAAAGCCCAAATTTCGAACAATTCAACCTCTAAGAAAAAAAAAAGTTAAATTGTAGATACATTGTACTTGGAGTGGACGAAATAAAAACATATGGCAAAACATAATACAAGGCACAATTTAAGAGGAATAAAAAAACAGGTAAAACATATAAAAAATAGGAATTCACATACAGGTAAAACAGACAAGAGGACGGACAAATATAATCTAAAGTATTGAGACAGAGAATGGCAAGAATTATTACAGAGAGATAAATTAAGTTATATTTTCCTTTTGGAAATGATTCCAATGGCGCGCCATATTGGATTTCCTATGGTTCAGTGCGCGGCCAGCAGCCACAACGGCGACCATAGACCATCGCAGAAAAATACTCAGCTCAATTTCTTGATTTCCCGCGAGGTTCGGTAGTATGGTCAAGGCTCCGTTGAGGACACTTCTATTCATTAGCATGGTGTGTTTTCTCTTGGGTCGGGCCCAGGCTATGGTCCATGGTCGGTTCTCCGTTGTGGACACCTCCCTATGGTTCAGTGCGCGGCCACAACGGCGACCATAGACCATCGCAGAAAAAATGCTCAGCTCAATTTCTTGATTTCCCGCGAGGGTCGGTACTATGGTCAAGGCTCCGTTGAGGACGGTTCTATTCATTAGCATGGTTTATTTTCTCTTGGGTCGGGACCAGGCTATGGTCGGTTCTCCGTTATGGACACCTACTATGTTGTGCTTTCCTTTCGGAAACGATTCCGATGGCGCGCCATCTTGGATTTCCTATGCTTACAACTTAGCACTTTTTTTATGGCTTTAAGTGGCAAGGTGTTCTGGAGGAGCTCTCCCAACCACTATTTTTTTCTATCACTGTGAGCCTTTAAGATAGTTCATCAGGGAGGTCTTCAATGCCCCCAGACTTTGTGAGTCCCTTATATCCCTATGAAGTTTCCTTATGTTTCACTCTTTGGTTTTAGGATAATAAGACCTTAGCAGTTACAGTTCCCTCTATCAAACAATATTTTGATATGTATAAAAAAAACAGCTTGTAACTCAATTTTACGGACTCTTACCATTTGAATAAGTGTGAATATGGCCATTGGGGGTCATAGGAATACCATTTGGAATCCCTCCATTAGGAATGATTGTCGTATAGTGTACCCCTGATGGACTGACCCCACTCGAAGATGTTCCCCCACCCAACGAGTGCTTGGATGTGCTCAGGTTCAGATTGAGTCGGTGGCTCGTATTGTGATGGGACGGGTGTTTTGGCTCCATGTGATGATGCATGGGAGACCCAATGGGCATGGAGTTGTTGAGTGAGTTCCGATGGTGCCTCACGTCGCCATGGATGTGTTTGAGCATGGTTTGATTCGGAGGAATGGCTCACGCCCAGGTGTGGCAAGGATGTGGAAATACCAGTGGATGAATGAAATCATCCATGGTTACACCTGGAATTACAAATTCAATAATGAAGCTCTACAAATTGAACAATGGAGGGGAGGGGGTTTCGATATTTCAAATTTCAGAGTGTGACCTACAGTAAAAGAAAAAAATGAACCTCAAGAAGGAGGGGGGGAGGCTGGGCCCATTTCCCCCCCTCTAAATGCGGCCCTGGAGCTCTAAGGATTAGGGGTACTAGTTCAGAAGCCACAACAATGAAAAATTGCTACAATAGGAGTTGTCACAAATGAGCAGTGACCAGTGTTCTTTTAGGTTTAGGTTTAACACAAAAAAGAGCTTTTACAAATATTAGTGTACCTAATTATAACATGGTTAGGTTAAACACAAAAAGGAGGAGCTTTCACAAATGAGCAGTGACCAGTGTAATTAAAGGGTTAGGTCAAATGCAAAAAGGAGCTCTTACCCATGAGCAGTGAACAGTGTTATTATAGGGTTAGGTTACACACAAAAAAGAGCTTTCACAAATGAGCAGTGACCAGTGTTATTATAGGGTTAGGTTGAACACTAAAAGGAGCTTGTTTTTCACTGTCATGGCTTCTGAATAATTATCTACACATTGAATGTTGGGTAACTTTTCTTGTAACCTCTTCTGCCAATATTTACCTAATAACATACTTTACCAAAACTAGATATCTAGCTATTAAGAGTAAAAGGACATTCAAATACTCCAAAGTTCATGACACTCTACAAAACTTACTCAATATTACAACGAAGGCCGCTTAATTAAAAACTACCTACTACACATAACTGTTAACTGTACTGTGCAAGACTTGTTGCACTTTTTTAAGCATTACCTTTTTGAAAGAACTTGATTCCTTGATTGCATCAAGCAGGTACCTTAGGTATGTGACAGTTTAAACCCCACTGATTTGTAAAGGGCTACATTTTTGATCGGGCTCCAAAGATTTTCCTATCAAATGGAGATAGAAAAACACTCCGTTACCAATAATTCAGGAGAAAATTGAGTTTCAAACACTTTAAATCATAAAATCACTAGTATTTAATTAAAAAGTACCTAATTAACTTTTAACTAAAAATTCCTTTGAAAACATTTCATAAACAATTTTTTCCAACAAAAACAAAAAACGTCACGGGACTGTCTAATTTACCGACCTGAGGAAATCACTCCTCCTGGGCTTACGGTGAAGAAATTTTTACCGGCCAAAACGGTTTTGGAGTGAATAAACAATGTGTTTAGATTTTAGATATTTATTTAAGATATCATGTTTTATTCTGTCATTTGTAAAATTTGCTTGACTTAAAGTGTATGTAAATAAAATTGTACATTATTAGAGTATGTAAAGAGTCCATTTATTTAACATACTTTCTATTACTACAGTATAGCGGAGCTATACTAGTAATGAAAGTATTGCATTCTACATTCCACCCATCATAATAATTCACTTTGTACCTTGAGATTAGGCCAAGCAGGATGTCAAAGTGGGCCTTGCTTGGAAGACCTGTATATTGTGCTACTTTAGTGTCAGAATCTCCAATCATGTTGAAAAATAGTACAACTGGGCTAACTAGGCTGGAGAATAAATGAAATGGGTGACATCAAAGAAACCCCACTAATCACTGTTGTTGAACGGTCGAAGACGTTAGCTCGACTACCACGTCCATCAAACTGTGTCAAGGCCGAGGTAAACTGAAGCTTCTTTAGGTCTGCTCCATAGAGAAGTAGGGTGAAGGTTGGTGGGTTTCGCTGGCTTGCAAACACTGTGTTAGATCTCAGTGGTAAGATCAGGAATAAGTGAACTATACATACTTATAGGTCGAACCTAGGATTTATTTACACTACGACACTGGTCATACTAGTGTAGACAGTTCTGCCGCCACTGGTTTTTGCTGAGAGATTCTCGCTCGGACAGCGTTCGTTTTCTCCTGGAAAGGAAGAAAAGTCCAAATAAATTAGTTGCCCGTCAATAGTAAGTTAATATGTATTATTTTTTCAAGAGGTTTGATAGAGGGAACTGTAACTGCTAAGATCTTATCGTCCTGAAATTTGAAATAATGGAAAATCTCAATTTTCCAGACAAACCGTTGAAAAATTTTTACCGGCCAGACCGGTTTTAAATAGCTCTCAATGAGCAGCACAAACCTGTGAAAACCGTTTGTCTTTATCCCAAACCGTTTTCCGGAAAACTCCGGAAAACCCTTTTGAAAAATGGAAAATCTCAATTTTCAGACAAACAATTGACAAATTTTTACCGGCCAGCCCGGTTTTAAATAGCTCTCAAGGAGCAGAACAAACCTGTGAAAACCGTTTGTCTTTATCCCAAACTAAGACAGGATAGGAGAAAGCCAGCCGTGCTGAAAACGAACATTATCTGTTGAGGATAAAATCCGCCCCGGGCAGGAATCTAACACACGGCCTAGCGCTTACAAGGCACCAAGGCAGACGCTCTACCGGCCAAGGTCACTAGGCTGGATCAAATATCTTCTCTCTCTCTCTCTTTTTTAGTAATTTAGTAGCAAGTCGTGTGATGTTCACATCCAATGTTTTTTGACTTACCCTTTGCCACACGAATACATTGTGCACCATGGCACACCCACAGAATACTATCCCAACTCCTATCAGACTAGACGTGACAATGGCGGGAGTAGAATGAAACTGAATGAACGTGTACAGGAAAATGCCTGAGGGAACAGAAGACAATGTTGTCGATAAGAAAAAAAAAAAAAAAAAAAACGTTGTTGATAAGTAAAAATAATAAAAAAAAAACTTCACAAGGAGGAGTATCGAACCCATAACTCAACTGTAAGTCGGATAGCTTTAAAAGTTGCACCATTCGATTCGGCGTGAAAAATCACATACATTAAAATATTCACATGCGAAAATTTTCGACCTCTTACTGTTTACAAAGCAAAAAGGTTAAGCAACATTGACTTTAGTGAATTTCTGGATGAGTGACTGTCCGATTTCTACCAAATAGTTATAGGTCGCGTCCGTGGATCATACCGGGAGAGCATACCAAAATTTCATCGCTCTATGACAAACCATCCGAGAGATATTTTTTAACCAATGTACGTACGTACGATAGTTACAGGCTTAAAATCAGGAGACCCCAACACGGATATTTCCACCCTCTTCCCGATTTTGAAGATTTGGGCCGATTGCAAAACTTTCTAATTATATTTTTAATAGAAAGTAAATATCTAGTTCCACATTTACCTGTCAGAAAGATGGGTATGGACACAAACAGTCCCCCAATGGCACAGACCCTTGTGGCCGAGCTCTTCTCCAGGTACTGATTATCCGTATTGTGTGGCCCAGACTTGGCTAGCTTCACGGAGAACAGAAACTGCACCGTACACACCAGGAGGCAGCACAGGTTAAGTGATAGAGAGAGGGCGCACAGGGCTAACGTTACTTCGTACACTACAACGTACTCCTCGGGGGAGATCAGGGTGAGCTGCTCTGTACGCAGGACATCCTTCACTTCACCTGTGGGGGAGAATAATGAAATATGATTAGAATATGTAGAATAGAACAGTGATTCCCAAACTAGGGTCCGAGGGGGCTGTGAACATAAAATATAGTAAAGGGGTCATGGAGCATTCACAATTGAAAAAAATGGGCTGCATAGAAAAAAATGTTTGGGAACCGCTCGAATGGAATACTCCCGTTTATCCTGCCAGAATGAGACTGAAGTGTCCCTTTACTCCCACAGGAGTTCGCTCTTCTACAGGCTTAACATTTTGGGACACATGTTGCTCTCAAACTTTGCAGAGAGGTTCATTACAGGACATAAATCAAAAGTGTACATGGGCTAAAGTCCGAGAAATGTACGGTTCGGCCGCTATTTATAGCCAAAGTTTTCAAAAAGATCAAAAAGAGTTTAGCTGTTAAATAGGGAATATTTGCTGGCCTAGATAGCTTGGTTGGTAGGCATCTGCCTTGTAAGTGCTAGTTTGTGGGTTCGATTTCCACCAGGGCAGATTTTATCCTGAAGGGATAAGCTTTCCTGTCTTCCTTCTTGCTTTGATTTTGGGACAATAAGACCTTAGCTCTATCAGATCTAAAAAAAACAGGGCATATTTGAGTCAGCTTTTTTTCAACGTGAATATTCCGAAAGGTGGATATGGGTGAGGTTAGGTTAGGTTAGGTTAGGTCAGGTTAGCGTAGGTTAGGTTAGGTTAGGTCAGGTTAGGTTAGGTCAGGTTAGGTTAGGTTACTCTTCATGTTTCTAAT
>NW_007379777.1:15987-39932 GCF_000475195.1 Diaphorina citri | reverse complement strand
AGGGGCTTCTCAATGCAGTGTTCTTAAAGGGATTTTCATCCCTTTTCTTTGATTTTTCGGGTCTGTCTGGGATAAAAATGGATTGAGGGATTTTTGAACATTTTAAGGGAAAAGGGATTTTCATCCCTTTTCTTTGATTTTTCGGGTCTGTCTGGGATAAAAAGGGATTGAGGGATTTTTGAACATTTTAAGGGATTTCTGAATAAAATGTTCAAAAAATTTGGCTGCGGCGCTATTCATTCAACTTCTTTTCTTTTTAAGTGTTAATGCAGGTAGGAGAATCCTACCTCCTATTTCGGTAAAATTTAGAATTTCCGGTTTTTTTTGGGCTTTGTCTGGGATTTTTTGTGATAGTCCCGTAAGAGCACTGGTCTCATTCTTTGCGCGGCTGATAAAAAAAAAAGTAAAAATTGTGACAAACTATTTTTACCGTCGCTTGTGGCGGTTGTCTGCTCAGGCCTGACCAATTCCGCCCAGCTGTGCTTAATACAGGTAGGAGAATCCTACCTCCTATTTCGGTAAAATTTAGAATTTCCGGGGTTTTTTTGGGCTTTGTCTGGGATTTTTTGTGGTAGTCCCGTAAGAACACTGGTCTCAATCTTTGCGCGGCTGATAAAAAAAAAAGTAAAAATTGTGACAAACTATTTTTACCGTCCTTTGTGGCGGTAGTCTGCTCAGGATTCCCCAGTTCCTTACTTTGTGCCCAGCTGTGCCTGTCCCTGGTGATCCATATGATGATTGACCCTGTAATAGGACGAAGGAAAATTTGAACTCAAACTCAAAATATACAGCGTGTTCATAACAAATTTGAACTGACGATTGCCCTTCCTAAACTTTAACCCTTTCAGCTCGACATTACAAATTTGAACTGACGATTGCCCTTCCTAAAGTTTAACCCTTTCAGCCCGAATTATTTTAGGAGGAATCTTTAAATTTTTCTGATCAGGCATTATTATTTGGGCTATAAATAAGATAAGACCCCTACAAAATTTCATGTCCTCCTAGGACTACTGAACAAAAATTGATCTGGAGACAGTACCAGACAAGTTAGCCAAGTGAATTTTACTGACGTCTTTGTTGAGTAACAATGTTTTTCAAATCGTCCACACCAAAAAAACAAATAACATTTATTTCAAGGGTCCCTGGTGATCCATATGATGATTGACCCTGTAATAGGACGAAGGAAAATTTGAACTCAAACTCAAAATATAGAATATACAGCGTGTTATTACAAATTTGAACTGACGATTGCCCTTCCTAAAGTTTAACCCTTTCAGCCCGAATTATTTTAGGAGGAATCTTTAAATTTTTCTGATCAGGCATTATTATTTGGGCTATAAATAAGATAAGACCCCTACAAAATTTCATGTCCTCCTAGGACTACTGAACAAAAATTGATCTGGAGACAAAACCAGACAAAACCATATCCTTAATTTCCATAATTATTTTTATTTTGCTGCAATTTCAAATCTTAATATTAAGTACCTATATTAGATATCTTTTTAACACCACTAAGGTTAGGTTCATTTTAGATATTATTTTATTTCTTTCTTCTTCTTTTCTTTTCTAACTGACTTTGTACGATTGTATTCATTGAAATGTTGTATTTTTAATGTTATATTATGTACAATAAAAATAAATTGAATTGAATTAACGAGCTTCGGAAACATTATATTTGAAAAGTGAAAAAAGTGAAAACTTCGGACACATTCTACCCCCCAGCCCCCCCCACCCAAGATCAGATGCTGCCTTCACATACCTACTTTAAAGCTAAAAAATGAATGCGGCCGCGGGCAACATTTTACGGTTCAATGCGGCCCGCGGTCACTTTGAGTTTGTGCACCCCTGGTCTACACCATGGTCGACAGTCTACACTGGAACCCATATATATAAAGTAAGACCAGCCACACACTCTCAGCTAGACCTGACAGGTACACCTGATCAGGTCCGCCTGTGTGTTCTCATCAGGTAGACCTGACAGTGAGTGGCTGGCTCAAGTCTCATCGTGTGGACTTAGGTGACCGCGCGGGCTACCGTTAAGCCATCTTAGAAGTTAAATATCTCGGGAACCGTAAAAGCACAAACGATAATAATTGCTACGGCACAAACCAGCACAAACAATTAGGCTCATGAAAACATCAAATTTCCAATATGCCCGGCCCAGCTCTGAGACAGGAATCAGGTCCGCCTGTGTGTTCTCATCAGGTAGACCTGACAGTGAGTGGCTGGCTCAAGTCTCATCGTGTGGACTTAGGTGACCGAGCTACCGTTAAGCCATCTTAGAAGTTAAATATCTCGGGAACCGTATGAGCACAAACGATAATAATTGCTACGGTACAAACCAGCACAAACGATAATAATTGCTACGGCACAAACCAGCACAAACGATAATAATTGCTATGGCACAAACAATTAGGCTCATGAAAACATCAAATTTTCAATATTTTCAATATGCCCGGCCCAGCTCTGAGACTTTTTCCAAGCGACGTGACGAGGCGATTGTACAATTCCAAAGTAAGGTCGAACCTGTCTAAGTGGGAAACCTGGATAACTGGGAAAAAAAATCGTGGCCCCTTCATTTTTTACTAAAAAACCTGTTTAAATGGGAAAATTGAGCCTCTGTAAGTGAGAATGACTTTTTCTAGATACTCGTTCCTGAGCCTCTGTAAGTGGGAAAGGTTGCCATTTTCCTAGGTCCGGAGCCTTCAGCGGACCTCTGTAAGTGGGAATTTGTAGGAAAGCATAGCATATACCTCTTCTGCTCTTCCTTTCTTGATGATCGTGGTGCGTTTTTAGACTTTTTATGGGCTGTACCTACCAGGCAATCTTGTCTACCTGACAATGCAGGGGTGTGTTTACAAGATAGTGAATTTTGAGATCGTCTGATTGTTTCATGCTATCAGTGGTATCGAGTATAGAGTTATCAAATTTATCTGAAATCCTACTGGTGACCTCTTGTAGTCTTGTAATGGTGCGACCAATCATTCTGTTTATATATGGGCTGTACCAGGCAATCTTGTCTACCTGACAATGCAGTGGTGTGTTTACAAGATAGTGAATTTTGAGATCGTCTGATTGTTTCACGCTATCAGTGGTATCGAGTTATCAAATTTATCTGAGATCTTACTGGTGACCTCTTGTAGTCTTGTAATGGTGCGACCAATCATTCTGTTTATATTCACAGTTCACAGACATCTTTATCTCGAGCATTTTTGATTTGGCATTTGGAAACAGAGCCCTTCTAGTTATATTTTCCACGGTTGGGAGTGGAAGCTAATCTCGGTAGTATAGCATTCATATACGATATACGTAATGGTCCTTCGTTTAGTAAATTATCAAAAAATAATCTACCTACCTCATGATTTCAAACAGCAGAACGTAATCCTCACGTAAACGGATAGAATAGGAATACTGTGATGCGCTTATATTTGGCATTTGGAAACAGAGCCCTTCTAGTTATATTTTCCACGGTTGGGAGTGGAAGCTAATCTCGGTAGTATAGCATTCATATACGTAATAATCCTTCGTTTAGTAAATTATCAAAAAATAATCTACCTACCTCATTATTTCAAACAGCAAACAGTAGAACGTAACCCTCAAATAAACGGCTAGAATAGGAATACTGTGATGCGCTTATACGTAATGATGAACAGACATACCGAGATATTACGACCGGTATAACCATCAGATTCAGCACTTTGCTGAGATCTGAAGACTAATATGTCCAGACAAATTTCAAATAGGACTGGTATTTCTTGAAACCTGATACGTTTTTGCTGAATTCAATACCGAACCAACACACCATTGGAAACAACAGTATTGTACAGACAGAATTCCGTGAATACTTCAAAAATGGTTGACGAGAAAGTCGATTTTCTGTAGGGTTCTTGTACTTTTGGTCGAAACGGTAAAAAATTGGAACTTGGGGAATGTGTGACGGTTGACTGAACTTATTGGGTTGAAAATTTTGAAATACCTACGTCCAGACAAATATCAAATAGGACTGGTATTTCTTGAAACCTGATACGTTTTTGCTGAATTCAGTACCGAACCAACACACCATTGGAAACAACAGTATTGTATAGGAAGAATTCCGTGAATAGGTACTTCAAAAATGGTTGACGAGAAAGTCGATTTTCTGTAGGGTTCTTGTACTTTTGGTCGAAACGGTAAAAAATTTGAACTTGGGGAATGTGTGACGGTTGACTGAACTTATTGGGTTGAAAATTTTGAAATACCTACATCAGTACCGAACCAACACACCATTGGAAAGAACAGTATTGTACAGGCAGAATTCCGTGAATACTTCAAAAATGGTTGACGAGAAAGTCGATTTTCTGTAGGGTTTTTGTACTTTTGGTCGAAACGGTAAAAAATTTGAACTTGGGGAATGTGTGACGGTTGACTGAATTTGTTGGGTTGAAAATTTTGAAATACCTACATACATACTTTTTGTCAAAACTATTTAAAAATATCCAAATGTCACAACCAACGCCAACAGCGAAGTGTCATGTTTTTGAAGAATGTAATACCTTACCCAAGCCTTATCTTCACGAAAGAAGATAATCTCAAGAAGGTTGATAATATCAACATGGGATAGTCAGCCATTTACCTCCCATGCCTACATACATACTTTTTGTCAAAACTATTTAAAAATATCCAAATGTCACAACCAACGCCAACAGCGGAGTGTCATGTTTTTGAAGAATATAATACCTTACCTAAGCCTTATCTTCACGAAAGAACATAATCTCAAGAAGGTTGATAATATCAAAATGGGATTGACAGCCATTTACCTCCCATGGTCTCGACTGTTCCCAAATCTGAAAGTTTACTCCGCAGAACAATGGCTTTCTACTGATGATCCAAAGTTCTTAACGGTCCATCTTGATGATATATTCCTGAGCCAGTAAGCAATGTAAGCATTCCCAGATGCTATCAATATTCGGAACCTACCGGGTAGATCCTTCGGCCTAATCCCCCCGGATTATCAAACAAGATGAATCGTCAAATCAAGTGTTAGGATTTAGGAGCCGAATTCGGTGAACAATTGTGTTGGGGGACACCTGAGAAAGAACTATAGGGTGTTGGGCAATTTTAGATTCGTTGAATGGATTGTGAGGATCTGTATCAATTTATTGTAGCATAAACCATGATTACATGTTTTTTCAAAGTTCCAACCAATCGTAAGGTACATTTTAATCACCGACAATTCAGATAATATACATACATGAAAAATCAAATTTCCATTAAAAAGAAGTTCAAAAGAAATCCAAAATGTTAATATGTACATTGTTCATATCAAATCATTGTATCTGCATAGTTGAACCAATATCTAACACTGTCGGTAGTGTTGGTGTACCAAAAGTTTTCAAAACCAGAAGACCTCCAGTACACTAGGAAGCAGATAACAATGATGATTTTAAGAAGTCTGTTAGGATTTAGGAGCCGAATTCGGTGAACAATTGTGTTGGGGGACACCTGAGAAAGAACTATAGGGTGTTAGGCAATTTTAGATTCTTTGAATGGATTGTGAGGATCTGTATCAATTAATTGTAGCATAAACCATGATTACATGTTTTTTCAAAGTTCCAACCAATCGTAAGGTACATTTTAATCACCGACAATGCAGATAATATACATACATGAAAAATCAAATCTCCATTAAAAAGAAGTTCTTCAAAAGAATCCAAAATGTTAATATGTACTTTGTTCATATCAAATCATTGTATCTGCATAGTTGAACCAATATCTAACACTGTCGGTAGTGTTGGTGTACCAAAACTTTTCCAAACCAGAAGACCTCCAGTACACTAGGAAGCAGATAACAATGATGATTGTAAGAAGCGATAAGTCACCTCAGCTTTGGTTTGACAGCTAGGACGAGCTTAATGAACCTCCAAACTGTACCTTACCTACATCATGTTCCAGCTATAATTACCATAGGAACATGGTCCAGTATGTTCAAGTTCCGGTATACAGGGAGGGTCAAGTGGCAAAACTGGGGACCAGATTAACACAGACCACTTTTGTAATAGCTTTTCGATTATGATAGGTAGTTTGTTCAAACCTGTGGTCAATTACTGTCAATGTATGGTTGTCAATATTGGTTTGGAATCAATTTTATTAGGACACATTCAAACAACTGTTATCGAGGACACCTCATGTATTATGGGGTTTAGTCGACATGTGGACTACCCTTTATATGAGATGACGGTATTCCTCGTCTGGACACTAATGTTTCCACTCACTAAGTCTCCTAAGATAAATACAAAGCTCAGGGTGACCAGGGCCAGAACTCGGTGGGGATATTTAAGTCCCTCACACAGAGGGTAAATAATTGCTTCCGGGGAAGCTAAAATCTTCACAGATTTTTAGGGTATCCACTATCCATAATACTATTTCAGGGCAAAAACTGACCTAAAATTCTTCGACTCTGCTGGGCATTGAACTCGGAAACTCTAAAGTGTTTCGTACCAAGCTACTTTACAGTGCATTTTATACTCGAAATAACTCGAATATAAGACTAAAGAATCCCTTGATTACCAAAGGAGTAGGCTAGGTATTACTATTATGTGGTCAAATTCTCAAATAATTTTGATAAATTCCATACCTCGAAAGAGATGGAGCCCAAGCTCTCCTGATTTCCAGCTGAGCGTCTTGACCACTACACCACCGAGATAGGTAAGTAAAATTTAATGTCGAAGGATGATTGATGAAATCTACAGAGGGTTTCAACAGGGATTACCGGATTTTCTGTTCACTAAAGAATCCCTTTATTACCCCAGCAGTAGGCTATTACTATTACTAGAGTATTACTGTGGTCAAATTCTCAAATAATGTTGATAAATTCCATACCTCGAAAGAGATGGAGCCCAAGCTCTCCTGATTTCCAGCTGATCGTCTTGACCACTACACCACCGAGATAGGTAAGTAAAATTTCATGTCGAAGGATGATTGATGAAATCTACAGAGGGTTTCAACAGGGTTTACCGGATTTTCTGTTTCTCTCTTTTCCTTCTAAATCCTTAGTTACGTTCCTGTTCATAGGATCTGCTAAGGATACCTCCCAACATCCGGTTCTACATCCACATCTTTGTCCTTAACCATCCTCAATATTCTTCTCATCTCCATATTGTTCATCCGAGTATCTTATATGTATGCTTTTGTTATCTGTTTCCTACACCGGTAAATAATTCAGGGCCTTGAATCCTTGATAAGACGAGGTGCGTGGTACAATGACCTGGCTGTCTTATAAAGTGTCATAGCTGGCGCTGCCCAAGAATGTCAAACATGAGGTGTCCTCAATAGCAATTTACTTTAGAATAGTTTAAAATTTTCAATGACCTGGCTGTCTTATAAAGTGTCATAGCTGGCGCTGCCCAAGAATGTCAAACATGAGGTGTCCTCAATAGCAATTTCCTTTAGGATAGTTTAGAGTTTTTCAGTTGGTTGATGATTCTTCTCAAAATTTCGCTGGCTTTTAGAACTGTGACAAAATATTCATTCCGCTTGTTTTATTTCTGGTTTCAGGTAAATACTTGTTGGGATCAAAATCTCATTCTCCAGCATTCAGCATAACAATTATGTTCTCGTGAATCCTCGCCGAGGTAAGTAAAAATCAAACGGATACTGAGTTGAAATAGTTTTGCCAATTTCTTCCAATGACATACTGATGGATTGACGTGTCAAACATGTGACATAACAAAGATTTTGTACCTAATTTTCTTTTTTTCTGGTGTACAAAATATACAAAAATGAGCACATGTAGTGACTACCGACACCTTTTTCTATGTGCAGGTACCTTTCCCACACGTCTGTCAAATGAGTTGTTTTAGTTGATATGTAGGTAGGTAGAAAATTCCTCCTTCACAGAAAAAGCTTACTTAGAATATAATTGGGGGGAGTAGAGAAAGCATGCTTCAAAAAGTACATATTATTTGAACATTTCAAAAGCCAGCTTTTGGGGAAAGCGAGAAAACATATTTCCCCAAATTTTCAACATAAAATGGCGTAGACCTAAAATTTGACGTTTTGTATGATTTATAAATTCTGTAAATTCTACTCCTATTTATTATCTACCGTTCCGCTTAAAATTATTATTACAATTTACAGAAGGGCCAAAATTGCAAAAGCTAAATTTGGTTCTGTTCTCATTGCCACATAAATTGGTGAAACTCTACTACAGATTTGTATTTTCTTTATCATCTTCTTCCTGTCTATCTCTATGTTTGTGTGTCTACTTTACATACCCTTGTCACAATTAATATCAGTTGTCTTACTGTTCCTAATTTTCCAATTATTTTTAAAAATAAAGTCCTCTAAAATTGTCAGTTTGACCTTCTAAGAATCTAGGACCTAAATCCTTTATCTTGGATATTCCTTGATAGCCATCAAGTCACCATCCCTGGTAGTGACGACAAGTGTCTTGAACCTGCGTCTTCCAACTTCCTGCTCAATTTCAAAGTTGACAGCATAATCTTCTAGGTACTAAGTGTACTAACCTTACTTACTCTTTTGAATTTACATTAAAAACTTTAATACCTAATAATAATTGTTCTTGAACCTATTATTTCCTTCTCCTTAGGTTAGGTACCTACCTAGGTACCTATTTATAACTCTGGGCTCTGGGGTCTTGCGACTTGCTGAAGTATCTGTATCTACCTACGCGATGATATTATGATGAGTACGTAGTACGAGTAAAAAGTATTCGAATACTTTTGTACTCACTGAAGTAATCGGATCGACGCTCGATCCGTATCCGCGGATCCGGATCGTGAATGTATTCAGTATTACCCATCTCTAGTCTACATGAGACAAGACAAAAATCAACATCACGGAAGAAGACGCGCAAAAGAGAACATTTTGGCGAGGCAAAAAGTCTTCTAGGCTTCAAATGGCCCTGGCAGTAAGTAAGTAAAGGTATCTACATAACTAGAATTCACCTATTGATATCATACTAAATGATCACTTCCACACCCCTATCAACACCTCACATGGATAGATTAACAGAGAACTCAGTTAAAAATAAGTATAGCAAAATCAGAGATTTTAAATAAGATCAAGACATGAAAATCATTGTCAGTGATTTAGAAAAGTAATCCCTATAATTCGGAAAATCTGTTTTCCTATGGATAGGTATTATCTTTTGTTAAGTCTAATGCTGAAAGCTTTCATATTTCCAGATAAAAACACGCAGGTAGGTACTCAGGTCAATGAATAGACTGTCAATTTTGAATATTGGTAAAACCTCGGTTGGTGGGTGTCAGATTTGAAAAGGTTTTCACGTTTTCTATTTGAAATTTCCGAACTATACCTGGTAGTTTTCGATAGTAGTATAGGTAATTTATTAGGTACTGGTCTTTTTTGAAATATT
Organism: Diaphorina citri; assembly: GCF_000475195.1. Taxonomy (NCBI): domain Eukaryota; kingdom Metazoa; phylum Arthropoda; class Insecta; order Hemiptera; family Psyllidae; genus Diaphorina; species Diaphorina citri. The sequence continues at coordinate 30,556 of NW_007379777.1, read as the reverse complement.
GGTAAAACCTCGGTTGGTGGGTGTCAGATTTGAAAAGGTTTTCACGTTTTCTATTTGAAATTTCCGAAACTATACCTGGTAGTTTTAGATAGTAGTATAGGTAAATTATAGGTACTGGTCTTTTTTGAAACGAAAGGAAGAGCTTTTTGTTTTTCGGATTACACTGTAAATGAGAAACGTGAAATATTGGACTTTTATTGCCTCATCATTAAAACGTCATAACAATTAAACGTACTTGTAATTAACGTAATAGCGCGTACACATCATACAGGATGACCTCATGCTCAAATTATTGTCAGCACCACTTTAAAAAGATCTTTGATAGAGAGAAAAAACCTTGTCTCTTTAGGATAAAGTTCGCCTCGGGCAGGAATTAAACCCACGACCTAGCGCTTGAAGGCTACCTTTCAAACTAACTATAGTTCCTATAGTAATGTAAGTGAGCCTTTGATTTAGAAAAATATCAAGAGTTATTAAAAAAAAAAAAATCAGAATAGTCTGGTCTATGGTCACATACGAGTACAGTACATACCATCAAATCTCTAATTCTGTTTTGGTAAGTACAGGAAGGCTACCTTTCAAACTAACTATAGTTCCTATAGTAATGTAAGTGAGCCTTTGATTTAGAAAAATATCAAGAGTTATTGATATAATTCGCCCCGGCGGGATCTCAAACTCATTACGCTAGCAAATGAGCTTTTGATTCACAAAAATATCAACATTTTTTTATTCAAACAGTAAGAATACCTACCTATCTACTCTATTTTATCATCTCTGTCACATGTCACCAAAACCTCTGCTGTACCTATAATTTTGAGCCACACACTTTTCTTGACTAGAAGGTGTGTAGGTAGCAACACTCACCACAGGGCAGCAAGCAGCACTAATCCGACCATAAATATTGTGAACATGTCTAGTAGAAATATGAGTCGTATCTTGTGAGCAGTAAAACACATTGTCCACAGAATAATGACTGGTAAAGATCGTTTTGGTCGGGAGTACCAAATAGACTCCACTACTGGCAATGAAATGACAAGAAAAGAGTATGCATTCTAAACTCCTACAACTTACATGAAAATTGGACTTTATTCTGTGTTCACTTTAAAACATTGTCCACAGAATAATGACTGGTAAAGATCGTTTTGGTCGGGAGAACCAAATAGAATCCACTACTGAGAATCACAAGAAGAGAGTACCTAGTTATACATTCTAAATCTAAAGTAATACAACTTATTTGAAAATTAGACATTATTCTGTGTTCTTTTTAACATTGTCCACAGAATAATGACTGGTAAAGATCGTTTTGGTCGGGAGAACCAAATAGAATCCACTACTGAGAATCACAAGAAGAGAGTATTTATACATTCTAAAGTAATACAACTTATTTAAAAATTAGACATTACCTATTCTGTGTTCTTTTTAGAAGACATCAACCAATAAAATCTCTCAGACTTTTACACTATTTCACATAATTGGAGTAGGGAGAATCTCATTGCAGGTAAACACAAGTGTCTCTTACCAAGCAAGTACCTCTCCATAAGAACATTTTTTACCCATATTGTAAAATTATCAGATCCTGAAATCAAACGACCATAATGAGCCTGCTACTCTAACTATGGGAACTGAAAATAACCCGAGTACATTCAAATAAGTTTGAAATAAAGACATTATTTGTTTACCCTTATCAGATAACGAATGACAATTAAAACTCAGGTGATAAATGCCTCCAGGTTTGGATACGAGAAGTTTTAGAAGTTGGTGTATTTCGTCCTTAGAAGAATGGTTTTTATCTGTTTTGACTATCGCTGATAATGCAGATATGATGGTCTATGACTCTGGGGCTCTATATGGTTTCAAGGACATAACTTGGGTAGATTCTCATGAGACATGCAGTTGGTTTCTTGAAAGCTCAGTCGAAAAAGACCGCTCGAGGAGGTGTGCTAATTGTGTTAGATGGACAAAATCTAGTGTGTAACGAAGGTAGAAAAATAGGTACATATAGCAAAATCAGAGATTTTAAATAAGATCAAGAGTCAGTTGCGCTTACTTGGGTGGTGTTTCAAAGTCATAGAGCAGGAAAAATGAGGACCAACAGAATTTTTCTTTTTCTTCTACGACTTCCTAGATCCCGAATGGTTTCAAGGACATAACTTGGGTAGATTCTCATGAGACAGTTGGTTTCTTGAAAGCTCAGTCGAAAAAGACCGCTCGAGGAGGTGTGTTAATTGTGTTAGATGGACAAAATCTAGTGTGTTAGAAGGTAGAAAAATAAGTATAGCAAAATCAGAGATTTTAAATAAGATCAAGACATGAAAATCATTGTCAGTGATTTAGAAAAGTAATCCCTATCCTATCCTAAAGGAAGAATTCCACATCTTGAATGTACTATCAGAATACGGTAAAACCTGGATTAACTGGATTCCAAAGAAGACTAGATGCTTGAATACTACTAGATGCTTGAATATTTCTGTCAAAACTGCTCTAGTAGTGGGTATTCTTGTAGACGGAATCAGACCAAAGGATACATTCTCTGGCACTACTAGATGCTTGAATATTTCTGTCAAAACTGCTCTAGTAGTGGGTATTGTTGTAGACGGAATCAGACCAAAGGATACATTCTCTGGCATTTCTCCTTGTCGAGATCCAAATCATTTGAATGAACAACAACAAGGAAGACAGGAGACTCTGGAAATGTGTGAAGGAAGAATTCCACATCTTGAATGTACTATCAGAATACGGTAAAACCTGGATTAACTGGATTCCAAAGAAGACTAGATGCTTGAATATTTCTGTCAAAACTGCTCTAGAAGTGGGTATTGTTGTAGACGGAATCAGACCAAAGGATACATTCTCTGGTAAACACAAGTGTCTCTTACCAAGCAAGTACCTCTCCATAAGAACATTTTTTACCCATATTGTAAAATTATCAGATCCTGAAATCAAACACCTCACGTTACTTCATTATACCATTAGCTTAATACTGCACAAGTACCACAGCTTAGTACTTATCTACTGGCATACAATTTCCTACATACATAAGTGTTCTCACCCACCCCCTAATCCTCACGTTACTTCATTATACCATTAGCTTAATACTGCACAAGTACCACAGCTTAGTACTTATCTACTGACTCTGGCTTACAATTTCGTACATAAGTGCATATTTTAATTTTCCAAAGTCCCACCAACCGCAGTGTAGTCACCATTGAATAATTTATTCATTGAATTTCTAAAAATACGTCGTCTGTAGAACCATAGCCTTCTATACGTTATGGTAGAACTTTCAATATTTGTATGTGTTCAGCACATACGAGTATTACTATCTAGTGACTACCTATTGTGTCAGACTGTCAATTTTGAATATTGGTAAAACCTCGGTTGGTGGGTGTCAGATTTGAAAAGGTTTTCACGTTTTCTATTTGAAATTTCCGAAACTATACCTGGTAGTTTCAGATAGTAGTATAGGTAATTTATTATAGGTACTGGTCTTTTTTGAAATGAAAGAAAGATCTTTTTGTTTTTCGGTTTACACTGTAAATGAGAAACGTGAAATATTGGACTTTTATTGCCTCATCATTAAAACGTCATAACAATTAAACGTACTTGTAATTAACGTTATAGCGCGTACACATACAGGATGACTTTATACTCAAATGAAATTCTTGTCAGCCCCGCGCGCCAGTAGAATAAAAAATTATAGAGGGAACGAACCTTGTTAGGATATAGTTCGCCCCGGCGGGATCTCAAACTCATTACGCTAGCAAATGAGCTTTTGATTCACAAAAATATCAACATTTTTTTATTCAATCAGTAAGAATACCTACCTATCTACTCTATTTAATCATCTCTGTCACATGTCACCAAAACCTCTGCTTCTCTTTTGGTACCTATAATATTGAGCCACACACTTTTCTTGACTAGAAGGTGTGTAGGTAGCAACACTCACCACAGGGCAGCAAGCAGCACTAATCCGACCATAAATATTGTGAACATGTCTAGTAGAAGGTCCACCTGATAGTAAGTGGCTGGCCCTAGATGTCCGTGGTACACTGATGAAAATAACAAAACAGGGATGTGCATCTTTCTTAATTTGGGAGTATTTGACAGCAAGTTCGTTTTAATCCATGGAAAGATTGGAAAGTAATTTTAGAGCATACTCAATATTGACGTTCATTTTGAATATCAATTATTCCTCTACTTGATTCCATTTTTCGGACCCGATAGGTGGCGCCAGTTACCAGAAAAGTCCAGGGGACCAAGGTACAACGGGGACCAAGGTACGACTAGACACCCAGGGATGTGCATCTTTCTTAATTCGGGAGCATTTGACAGCAAGTTGGTTTTAATCCATGGTAAAATTGGAAAGTAATTTTAGAGCATACTCAATATTGACGTTTATTTTGAATATCAATTATTCCCCTACTTGATTCCAAACTGTAACTTTTCACTTTCTTTTTGGATCTTGATAATTTTGTAAGTACGACGAGTTTTATTCACAAAGACACTCTGATAGTTGATAGGATAGGCAATGTTGCAAAGATTCACGCATTGTTTTCAAAACTCTCTCACGAGCGTTCAATTGACCACAACTCAATTCCTATTGCATTCAAAGGTTTCCGAGTTCAAGGGGGTCAAACTTGAAGAAAAAAAAAATTGCATAGAAAATTTTCTGCCCAATTAAACACGTCATATTCCTTGTCCCTACGATTATAATTACCCTCGTACTTACACCCAAGTACGAGGCAGGTAATTTATTCAAAATGTGAACTTTGTGCAGCCTGGTTAAAGATTAGATAACTATCGAGAGATTATTTTCTTCTTAAATGTTAAGACTCGATCAGAGGAGAAATATTACAAGCCAGAGTGTTGCCAATAGTTGAATGGTGGCTCATAATTACTTTTATGAGCATAAATGAATAGAATAATGATTAAATTAAAACAGAATGAATGATTCATTCATCCTCGTGCAGTACTCCGCTGTGAATGTTAAATGAAAGTCCTAACGTAACATCACAACGTTTTGTCGATAATGATAAAGCGAGAAATCTACTCTAAGTCAACTCTTTCTCCTACTCTAATAATTATTATTATGTGATTATGTCCGTCTACACATTCATCCTCGTGCAGTACTCCGCTGTGAATGTTAAATGAAAGTCCTAACGTAACATCACAACGCTTTGTCGATAATGATAAAGCGAGAAATCTACTCTAAGTCAACTCCTTCTCCTACTCTAATAAACATCACAACGCTTTGTCGATAATGATAAAGCGAGAAATCTACTCTAAGTCAACTCCTTCTCCTACTCTAATAATTATTATTATTATTATGTGATTATGTCCTTTGGTCTACACTCTACCTACAGTATCCATTGTGTACCATATCTTTTCTTTCGGCAAAGGTTTTTTGGCCTGAGCAGAAAAATCACTTTAGCCACACTTTTGTGAATGTCAGAGTAAAGGGACCAACTTACAGAACCATTGAATAGCTTCTTTCGGCAAAGGTTTTTTGGCCTGAGCAGAAAAATCACTCTAGCCACACTTTTCTGAATGTCAGAGTAAAGGGACCAACTTACATTCATCCTCGTGCAGTACTCCGCTGTGAATGTTAAATGAAAGTCCTAACGTAACATCACAACGCTTTGTCGATAATGATAAAGCGACAAATCTACTCTAAGTCAACTCCTTCTCCTACTCTAATAATTATTATTATGTGATTATGTCCTTTGGTCTACACTCTACCTACAGTGTCCATTGTGTACCATATCTTTTCTTTCGGCAAAGGTTTTTTGGCCTGAGCAGAAAAATCACTCTAGCCACACTTTTCTGAATGTCAGAGTAAAGGGACCAACTTACAGCAGAACCATTGAATAGTTCATCCCCAAAGAAAACTTCTAAAAACAGAGCTGAATATTCATTCCCTCATTAGTACGTCTTGTTTGAAGCTTCTGTATCGGAAGCCGAGGGAACACATTCAGTTCCATCGAAGAATTCGAACATGAATCACGGTCATGATTTTGATTATGATTCTGATATGATCTACAGACACCTCGAATAGAGACATGAATTGAAAGACAGTGGTTGCAACGGTTTGAAAGACACTCGTTGCATAAGAGATCGGTGAGATACGGTCATGATTTTGATTATGATTCTGATATGATCTACAGACACCTCGAATAGAGACATGAATTGAAAGACAGTGGTTGCAACGGTTTGGAAGACACTCGTTGCATAAGAGATCGGTGAGATGGATCACAATTCAATAAATGCGTGTGAGAATAACTAGAGAGCTCCTGAAGGTAACTCGCAACCTAATGAACTCCATGGAGGTCGCACAACCCGATCAATGTTTCATCTTCGGGGCGTTGCAAAAGGTTAAAAAGATCTTTTTCAAGTTTATTTTCCAATGTAAAATGGGGATAACGTGAAGGTAAAGTGTGTTCTTAAAGATAGAGTACAAAAAGTACCGTACTTTGTTACCCAATAGAAGTAACTTTGTGAAGCTCCAAATCAATGTCATCAAAATATGTAATTCCTCTCTACACTAAGCTGCAGCACAAGATAAACGTCCTCCCAACATCAGATTCTGAAAGCCGGACTGTTGTAGTCAAGCAACGTCATCGTTGCACGGCCGAGCAAGTCTCTCTTCTTCTTCAGGCGCATGCCATAAGTGTTCCATTTGTAGTTCCAGGATTGGTTGTTTCTTATAATTAAGTTATAACTAGTTTTTCACTATTTTCCTTTTCCAGAAGCCCTACTTTTCGTGAAATGTTAATTCGCCTGTTTGTAACAACCGGTGTAAATTCTTTCAAGTTGTCTTATCATTAGGAAAAGAAAACTTTTGCGAAGGAAATTACATTATTTTTAAGCTTGAAAATATCTCATGTGATAATTATTTTACATTATATTATTTCGTTTTATTATCCTCGTATACAGGATGTTATTGCTCAGATTGAGAAAAATTCGTCGAAAAAATTCAACAACCTTAGAGCTCACCGAGATGATCTTCAGAAAAGAAACACTGTCGGAATAATAAATACATATTATCAATAAAATACAAGTACAATATTCTACTTCTTCTCACACGTTTCCCCAAATTAGTGGTCTCCTCCGCCAGGAGGTGCCTCCTTCCGATCGTTGTAAATATCCTTCACGTCCCTGCTCAACACCTGTTGCCAGCCTTGGCCGTTGATCTTGTACAGCCGCACGCATCCGCCACTGTGAATGTCTCTCCTACACGCGTGATAGATCGCACTGGTTGCCAACGCATACGCTTCTTCCTCACTGAGGTCGGGCCGATAGTCCGTGTCCAAAATAGCCTGAGCGTACTCCGCTCCGGAACCCACACAAAATTTGGTGCCTTCGATGAGGAGTCCGGTGTTGTCCAGCATGTACAGTTGAGGCCCGAGTATCTCATCGTACGCAGCCATCAGCGTGCCGAAACTCAATCCGTTGGGGATCTTGGACGAGTGATTACCGGTGCGATACTTCCGCACCATGTTGACGAGCAGGTTGGCTGCGTGCCGGATCGTCATGCCCGTGCGGTACTTGCACTCGTAGCCTTTGCATTCCTTGGCCAAACTGTGCAACCAGTAGACGCAGTCCGCAGCGTTCCCCGCCAGTGTACACAGGATGGAGGAGCTCACAGGAATCACCTGAAATGATGTGTTGTGAGGAACAGTGGAGGACTGAGAAAATGGTCCGCAGCGTTCCCCGCCAGTGTACACAGGATGGAGGAGCTCACAGGAATCACCTGAAATGATGTGTTGTGAGGACTGAGACAGTGGAGGACTGAGAAAATGGTCTGAGAAGGAAAAAGAAAATCGGATAGAATGTAAACTGACCTAGACTGCTTTGACAAAACTGATTGTCAACACTCAAGGTGGGAGCATCGATGAAAGAATCTCTTTTTCACAAAAAAGACCAATTACATTACTGATAAATTACCTTGTTGAGTTTCTGCGACACAATGAGATCGTTGGCTGTAGCTCTGTCCGCAGCGTTCCCCGCCAGTGTACACAGGATGGAGGAGCTCACAGGAATCACCTGAAATGATGTGTTGTGAGGACTGAGACAGTGGAAAGATTGGGAGAAAATGTTCTGAGAAGGAAAAAGAAAAGCGGATAGAATGTAAACTGACCTAGACTGCTTTGACAAAACTGATTTTCAACACTCAAGGTGGGAGCATCGATGAAAGAGTCTCTTTTTCACAATAAAGACCAATTACATTACTGATAAATTACCTTGTTGAGTTTCTGCGACACAATGAGATCGTTGGCTGTAGCTCTAGAGTCTGTGGCTAGGATGATACCTTCAGGGTATCGGAACCCAAGGGTCGTCGTCCCCGTGATGAACATATCCTGAACCTTGCACAGCTGTTTCCTGACACTGGGAGTGTCAGGGTAGTATGACAGGGTATCGGAACCCAAGGGTCGTCGTCCCCGTGATGAACATATCCTGAACCTTGTACAGCTGTTTCCTGACACTGGGAGTGTCAGGCAGGGTATCGGAACCCAAGGGTCGTCGTCCCCGTGATGAACATATCCTGAACCTTGTACAGCTGTTTCCTGACACTGGGAGTGTCAGGGTAGTATGAACCTCTGGGGATTTGCAATGGACCAAAGCACTCGTTAAAACTTTGTTCGTCGGGAAAGAATCCTCTTTGCCAAGGCAGTTTAAGCTCCTTGTGCAGGATGGAATCGTCTTTCATTAGGTCATACGTGCAGGGATCATTTTGTCCAAGGACACCGCAAAGTCTGTAGTTCCTCCAGGGGTGCTTCTCGTCTCCAAGAGTGGAATCTGTATCATCTGGTATTGGAAAATCCATATCTTCTGGTTCTTTCAAATTAAAACGGCTCCTTGGAAAATGGTCAAGAAATTTCGAGAAATGTGATGGAAACCTGCTAAAAGTTAATCATTCTGGACTTCTCTGTGACACAAGTACGGAAGCAACGATGTAAGCTACCGAAATCAGCATACGTGCAGGGATCATTTTGTCCAAGGACACCGCAAAGTCTGTAGTTCCTCCAGGGGTGCTTCTCGTCTCCAAGAGTGGAATCTGTTGTATCATTTGGTATTGGAAAATCCATATCTTCTGGTTCTTTCAAATTAAAACGGCTCCTTGGAAAATGGTCAAGAAATTTTGAGAAATGTGATGGAACCCTGCTAAAAGTTAATCATTCTGGACTTCTCAGTGACACAAGTACGGAAGCAACGATGTAAGCTACCGAAATCAATTTGGCCATTATTCGTCTCTCTAGCCTCAATTAGCGACAGAATTTTAATACTTTGACTACCATAGGTAAAACAAGGATTAGTCCAAATCTGGATAAAATTAATTGCTCATATTGAAAATTTAGGTACATATCTCATATTTGAGCTTGTGGTCTCCTGCTCATTGAATAATGTCTTCTCCAATTCCCGAAATGGCAACAATGGTTCCTATCAGAAACAATCAAACGTAAGAAAGCATGATTTGGATATTCCAAAGAGACAATGCTCTCAGAACACCCTTTTTGTCTAAAAGTTTGTCGGAGAGATACGATCTTTTATTAATTTTCTGTTTTCTCTCTCTCTCTCTCTCTCTCTCTCTCTCTCTCTCTCTCTCTCAAGTTGTTCTCTCAGTCTGAGGATTACTCTCCTAGATTTGTGAGTAGGCAAAGTTGTATTACAGTGTAAAACTAAGTATTTTTGGTAGTAGGCGACTAGGCGCCCTTACTACGTGAACTTCACCTTTTGACATATTTTCAACATTGGTCTTCTGGTTCTTTCAAATTAAAACGGCTCCTTGGAAAATGGTCAAGAAATTTTGAGAAATGTGATGGAAACCTGCTAAAAGTTAATCCTTCTGGACTTCTCAGTGACACAAGTACGGAAGAAACGATGTAAGCTACCGAAATCAATTTGGCCATTATTCGTCTCTCTAGCCTCAATTAGCGACAGAATTTTAATACTTTGACTACCATAGGTAAAACAAGGATTAGTCCACTCTGGATAAAATTAATTGCTCATATTGAAAATTTAGGTACATATCTCATATTTATTTGAGCTTGTGGTCTCCTGCTCATTGAATAATGTCTTCTCCAATTCCCGAAATAGCAACAATGGTTCCTATCAGAAACAATCAAACGACCGAAATCAATTTGGCCATTATTCGTCTCTCTAGCCTCAATTAGCGACAGAATTTTAATACTTTGACTACCATAGGTAAAACAAGGACTAGTCCCAATCTGGATAAAATTAATTGCTTATATTGAAAATTTAGGTACATATCTCATATTTGAGCTTGTGGTCTCCTGCTCATTGAATAATGTCTTCTCCAATTCCTGAAATGGCAACAATGGTTCCCATCAGAAACAATCAAACCGATCGTTGTAAATATCCTTCACGTCCCTGCTCAACACCTGTTGCCAGCCTTGGCCGTTGATCTTGTACAGCCGCACGCATCCGCCACTAGGTCGGCCTGTCAGGTCCACCTGATAGTAAGTGGCTGGCCCTAGATGTCCGTGGTACACTGATGAAAATAACAAAACAGGGATGTGCAGCTTTCGTAATTCGGGAGCATTTGACAGCAAGTTGGTTTTATTCCATGGAAAGATTGGAAAGTAATTTTAGAGCATACTCAATATTGACGTTTATCAAACTGTAACTTTTCACTTTCTTTTTGGATCTTGATAATTGTGTAAGTACGACGAGTTTTATTCACAAACACACTCTGATAGTTGATAAGATAGGCAATGTTGCAAAGATTCACGCATTGTTTTCAAAACTCTCTCACGAGCGTTCAATTGACCACAACTCAATTCCTATTGCATTCAAAGGTTTCCGAGTTCAAGGGGGTCAAACTTGAAGCATAGGGCGTTGAACACACCGGATCTCGTTCTATCACCCATGTTAAGCAACATTGGGCATGGTTGGTACTTGGATGGGTGACCATTCCCATGAGGATCCTCCATGTGATGCTCCACGGCTAAACTCAGCCCCTTTAGTGGGTTTTTCCGATATTGACAAGGACTTGGTCCACTAAACTCCACATGTAAAGTCTACTGAGGTATAGGTATGTAATTACTACACTACTCAGTTCTCAGTTGTTCCTTTCTTTGAACGACTTGACCAGTTTGGGTGTTTGGGTACACTCACCTCCTAAAGAAAGAGAAAATCCTTTGAATAATAATTCACAAAACCAAGGAGGGAGTAAAAAATCACCCATAATCAACAGTACAACCTTCCTCCCTCTTTCCCTCCTAAGACCCATGTTAAGCAACGTTGGGCATGGTTGGTACTTGGATGGGTGACCATTCCTCTGAGGATCCTCCATGTGATGCTCCACGGCTAAACTCAGCCCCTTTGGTGGGTTTTTCCGATATTGACTAGGACTTGGTCCACTAAACTCCACATGTAAAGTCCACTGAGGTATAGGTATGTAATTACTACACTACTCAGTTGTTCCTTTCTTTGAACGACTTGACCAGTTGGGTGTTTGGGTACACTCACCTCCTAAAGAAAGAGAAAATCCTTTGAATAATAATTCACAAAACAAAGGAGGGAGTAAAAAATCACCCATAATCAACAGCACAACCTTCCTCCCTCTTTCCCTCCTAATATGTAAAGTCTACTGAGGTATAGGTATGTAATTACTACACTACTCAGTTCTCAGTTGTTCCTTTCTTTGAACGACTTGACCAGTTTGGTGTTTGGGTACACTCACCTCCTAAAGAAAGAGAAAATCCTTTGAATAATAATTCACAAAACAAAGGAGGGAGTAAAAAAATCACCCATAATCAACAGCACAACCTTCCTCCCTCTTCCCCTCCTAATCTCCCTTGTTCTTATGAACAGTCGAATATAACGAATATTTCTCTTTCATCTTATAATAAGACAGTCTTTTACCCTTTAATTTCTCATTGAAATGAGCAAGCAAGAGAAAAAAGTGTTATTGTTCGCATAATTGGGTATTTCCTTTTAATCTTTCTCCATTCATTGGCGCTTCCCTTTGTGATCTTGTAGAGGAAGAGGAAGGGGGAGGCCGCTTACATACGAGGTAATCGGTACCCATAATACGCTAGTAGTTAACTGTCCGAAAAGAGATCAAAGGACCGGATTAAATGGTACATAAGGCCCCTGAAGGCCGGATTCAACCCTTTTAGGGAGTTGCTTTTTTGCGAAATTTAATAAAAATTGAACAAATCTTTCTATAATCATACCAAATAAAAGAACACCAAATGAACATACCAATCATTACACCGGTATTTCCTTTTAATCTTTCTCCATTCATTGGCGCTTCCCTTTGTGATCTTGTAGAGGAAGAGGAAGGGGGAGGCCGCTTACATACGGAGGTAATCGATACCCATAATACGCTAGTAGTTAACTGTCCGAAAAGAGATCAAAGGACCGGATTAAATGGTACATAAGGCCCATGGAGGCCGGATTAAACCCTTTTTGGGAGTTGCTTTTTTGCGAAATTTAATCAAAATTGAACAAATGAGTACCCATAATACGCTAGTAGTTAACTGTCCGAAAAGAGATCAAAGGACCGGATTAAATGGTACATAAGGCCCCTGAAGGCCGGATTAAATGCTTTTAGGTGTTGCTGTTATGCCAAATTACTAGAATTGAACAAATCTTTCTATAATCATGCCAAATAAAAGAACACCAAATAAACTTACCAATCATTACACCCGTGTGCAAACGTCCTAATAAAACTACCTACATGTCTACCTGCAAAAGAAGAAAAAAAAATCACCCTGAGATTCACTAGATGCCAGACAGAAGGGGTGTTAAGGATGGAGAGGAAGGTCGTAAATGAAATAATTATGGTAATAATAGAGTATGTCGTGGTAGTATGGGAGAAAAGACTCTATTTGGAGCACAGTAAAGGGAGCCTTATTAGCTGTTCTCTTCTTTCTACACTTTGAATGAAAATGTCTTTGAAGCTCCGACCTCCGTTGGTAACTTTGGTACCGCCCGCCCCCATGAAAATATTAGAATGTTAAGATGGATTGGTAATTTGCTACATGTCAACTTCAGAGGTCTCAAGTTCGAAACCTTGATTGGGGAAGATTAATTGGAATCAACGGAGGACATGAGCAAAAGGAAACATTGAAATTCAAAATGGCCACACTTTGAACAGTCTGAACGGATTTGCCTGAAATTTTCTGATGGAATAAGGGATGGACTCACAAAAGTCATCCCTTAATGAAGTGCAGAGAGATGAAAGCTGCATAAATTTAATGTGTCTATCTTAAAACTTCGACTTGTGGGGTGCATACTTAGAAACTTTCAAAAGTTTTGCAAAGATCGAAAAGTTGTCGAAGCGATAAGCTTTTGTTTTTACGGACGACCGAACTTTGATGGCCGACTTTTGAGTGATTTCTCCCCAAGTGACCATTTATCTTTCAATAAGTTTCGTATGGTTTATAATGGGGTATTAGTTTTGTCGTCACCTAAATTGACCTCTTCAGATTCAGTCTTTAAGTTTATTTGGATTGGGTAAAGAATTTTCTCTATGCTGCATTTCAACCGTACAAAACATGGGACCCAGTGAGGCATTGACAAAAATGGAAAAATCCGGACAGGACCCAATGAGTTTACGTTTACATGCTGACCGGACGAAAAGAAACGATGAAGAGAAAAAGAAGAACAGAAGAAGGTAAGGAAAAATTAAATAAATGTAACTCTGCATTTTTATACCACGCGTACAAAAAACTGACGAACGGTTTGATGGTTCCTTCTGCGAGCGTAATAACTCCCGCTTCCAAAGCTACGAAGTGCTTTTGAAAAGGTGGACAGATCTGAGTCTGGCGGTACAGAAGAGGTCCTCCAATCGAGTGACCACAAGATCGATTTTTAAACTATTTAATGTCTAAAGTCCACGTCCATAAAAACGCCTTCCTCGTGCAGGATTCCATAAAATCCAAATCCATCCAGACAATAGATACCTGACAGTATGGGCATATTGGCGAATGAGTCCGGGTTAATAGAGGATTAAATCGTCATAAAATAAATGCCACAGACGCGCCTAACGCTGCTTCTGTAGAAACATGATAATATAACAAACGTAGGTAGCTAATACCGGAGACTAGAGAAATACCAGATCCATTCCATAAAAGGGATAGGTCTTTATTTGAGAAGCTGTAATAAGTCTAATAACTCGTAAAATGATAAGTATTTGTATGATGAAATTTACAATGCAATGGGCAAGGTACATGCACAGGTATAGGATTCATTGAAACTCTGGAAAATAACATTGAAGGATTTATTGAAACTCTGGAAAATAACATTGAAGGATTCATTGGAACTCTGGAAAATAACACTCCACAGATTTGTACGAGTAGCTGCAGTCGAGGAAGAGGAATCTGAGGATACCATGAGGCTAACTCTAGGACAAAAGTAGTACCTACATAGATAAAAGTATACATAGAAACACACCATTATCACGTCATATGAGTTCACGTGACGTGATAGTAGTGTGTCTACCTTTACACTGTTGATATGGAGCTCGGTTACAGTCCAACAATGAAAAATCTCAACAAATATGTAGTCAAAACGAACTCTCACCAATCCCTGTAAGTCC
>NW_007379777.1:7326-15039 GCF_000475195.1 Diaphorina citri | reverse complement strand
ATTTAGTCATTTACTTGGGCGGATGTATAATAAAGTCACTTGCAAAAAACACAAAGTGTCTCGTAATAATACCTAAAGGTAATCAAGTTACCGTCATTGAACTTTGAGATAAAAAAAAATAAAAAAATAGTCCAAATGTTTAATACTTCTATATTTCACACCATGGTGCATTTCACGGTTTTGTTGAGCTTTTAAATTGGAATTATTAAGGTAATAACTTTTGACTATTACTTTTGAAAACAAGTTATTCTTCAAAATCGTAAAAAATATGGTCAGCAAAACTGTCTTTTTGTGACACACAAACCCACATTCAAATTGTTTGCGAATTTTATCTCACAGTAACAGCATGATGTCAGTTACATAATTTTACTAAAGTGCAAGTTCTTTATATTCTGGGTACTGGTTTTGCTGGTAGTTCACACCTTCAAAATTTAGATGTGCAAAATTTTGCTTTGTTCTGAAATTTTTAAATTTTCAGTTTCTTCTTCCTCTATTTCATCTCTTTTAATCTATATTTCTCAAATCTTCAATTAAAATTCGCAAGTCTTCCCTACCCTGCAAGTTGTTTTGAAAAGAAAAGGTTCATCGCCAAGTAAGATTTCAATCAATACCCCTTTTGGTTACAACGTCATGTGTATCAAGTCAATATTGCGTAAATCTTTCAGATACTTTTCCAGTGAAATGTCCAATTCCGAACTTAATCCTTCATTGAGCCAAGTATTTCATTTGAGTGACAATAAACGTATCTGTTGCAATATTGAAAGAAGTCATCAAACGTTTGCACGATCAGTCAAGTGAAATGTTCTGTCTTCTCAATTTATAGAAATAGAAATGTTTAGGGTGCATTCTGTATTCGATGAGAGATTAGGTTTCAGACAAATATAATCTCAACGAAACCATTTTGCTGGAAATACGGAGTATATTCGACAGCTCAAAACTGACCTCTGTTTGCCCTAAGCTGACCCAATCCCATTTTACTCGTATTTATTTACGAGGTATTATTACTTTTTCCAACATCGATTTCACCATTTTAATCTAATGGACAGAGAGTAAAATAGAGCAGAGCAGAAATGTCAAAATTTACAACAAATTCGGATTTTGTTCAAAAATATCATTTTCTAGGAAGTGGATTATTTCCGGGTTTGTCACAAGAGTGGAGTCACCCTGTAGTATTTTTGTACATATAATTTAATATGCAAATGCAGCCAGATATTTCTCTATGCAAATGCAAATAATATCACCTGTATCGTCTATTGTATTTGCAAATCTGTTCTTCTTCCTTGCTTATCCGTCTGAGAAGATCTTTTATTAGATAGATGATGAAGATAAGTTAAAGGAAGAGCGGAGAGGGACGAAATTTGCAATTTTATACTTCTAACTTTAGTATTTATCTCGAAACTTTATCAGGTATTTCTTATAGAGGGTGTCGCAGAGAATCTTCTTTGAATTGAGTTTCTTGTGACCATTTTCCGTTGTCACCGCGTCTCAATGTGTGATTGTCCATTGTTGGCTCATCACAAGTCCGGCAAAATGTAGGATTTACGTTTCGTTGTCAGTGATCTTGACTGAAGAATCGGTGGAAAGACATGGTGTTTTCTAAGAAAAACGCCAAGGTATCATTGAACTCCCATCACAAATTGAAAGTGTTAATTGTACGTTGGATTTACATTTACACATAATATAAATTCAGATTCTTGGATTAAGAATAAGTTATTTTAATTAATTACCTGCTAATCACAACCTCTGTCTTTTTTTACGAGGAACTACCTAATTTATGATATTTTTTAATCCGAGGAAATGTAGGTATGTACGAATTAATTACCCTGCTAATCACAACCTCTGTCTTTTTTACGAGGAACTACCTAATTTATGATATTTTTTAATCCGAGGAAATGTAGGTATGTACTCGTATGTAATTGAGATGCTTTCATCTATTGATGAAGCTAACATCGGAATCGAACAAATAACAATTAATTTGATCATAATCCCAAACCGTTTTGCATATTGCATAACTCTCTTCTGTGGGCTGATTTCTCCCTTAGGATATACATATCACTATATCTTGGATCTTATCAGATGGCGAGCATGCTTGATTAAGAATCTTTATTATTCAATCACGTAATGAGTGTCTTGATTCCATGGATCATTCTAGTTGACCCCAATTTAAATATTTTTCAGCACATATTGAGCTCTCTCAAGTTAATTAGAAATCAGAACATGACGTCTGAGATCATTCATTCTCTCTCTCTCTCAAGTTGTTCTCTCAGTCTGAGGATTTCTCTCCTAGATTTGTGAGTTGGCAAAGTTGTATTACAGTGTAAAAGTAAGTATTTTTGGTAGTAGGCGACTAGGCGCCCTTACTACGTGAATTTCACCTTTTGACATATTTTCAACATTGGGTTTTCTGGCGACTACAGGCCAAATCTCCGAAAGTCAAATTTCACACAAATTGCCCACCACCATCTTTCAATGAACCCACTAAAGATGTGAAACCTAGGAAGAACCCGTAAAAACAGTATGTACAAACACTCTTTTTCTTTCAAATACGGTTGAAAACGTCATCATTGAAAGCAATGTGCTATAAAAGCTCGTCCGACTTGGAAGAAGAAAAAAAAAATCAATCTAGCATTGACCAAATTCCACTGTCTTCTCTCTCTCGCGCGGTAGGTATCCCCCCTGCCCCTCTCCCACGGCATGGTATCGCTAGGCCTCCTGGAATCACGAGACTTCAATATCTTTCTGGGCTTAAATCCTCTCACTGTTGAACTGAAAGTCCTTGAAGTACAAAATACCTTACAATCTGATCTGTAAATCCCTACAGTTCTAACCTTGAATTCCTTACTCTTGCGCCTTTTATTCCTCACGGTGAACTGAAATGCATTGAAATCTTAAATACGGTTGAAATGAAATACCTTACAATCTGATCTGTAAATCCCTACAGTTCTAACCTTAAATTCCTTGCTCTTGCGCCTTTTATTCCTCACAGTGAACTTCTTCCCGGTCCCATTTTATCCCTCTCTCCCACGATGGCAGGATAGCAAAAGACATGCATGCAATAATTTCAAATTTATCTCCCATAATAATAAATAATGAGGTGATCAATTTATTTATCCTTCTTATATGTGTTATTTATTTAGTTCCGTCCATAAAAAAATATATACTTTTAATAATAATAGTAGATAATAATAATGAAAATAATAATAGTGATACTAATAACACTTTGACCTTGATTCCCCTCTTGGTCGAATGCAAATATTTATTTATTCTTTTTATATTTATTTATTGAGTCAACTTGGTCTAAGCAGGAGCAATTAGTTCCATGGCAGAGAGGTCTGCAGGACGCCCCTACGGTAATAAATCACACTAGGGAATGATAATAAAAAATATTACGCCAATGGTCCCGGGGATTTAAAACCTATGTGTACATGGATTTGTAGACATGAAAAAATTAAGTACATATTTCGATTCAATCGAGCTCCAGTCACTTTTGCCGGTACTGCACTTTGCACTGGCCTCCTTTAGTTTTTACTGGTAAAAGATCCATGGTTGTGTCTGGAAAAGGATAAATGATTCGGTTCTTTCTATTGGTTTCTAGTTAAATCCGAAATATCACACTAGGAATCTACCCGTGTGTATGTGTGTGTTATGCTGACATGGACATACGACATAACCCGACCAGTGGCGTAGACATACATTAAAAAAAAAATGGCCCGGACCTCAAGCAGAATTTATTTTATTTACACCCTAAGGAGCAGGGCCATGTGTGACAAGCGGAATTTAAACGTAGTTTATAAGTCAGTTTTGGATAAACCTATATCTGATTGGTTGATTTATTTATTTATTTATTTTTTGTTATATTTTTTTAAGCCAGTCAGACTGCTTAATCTAAGAGTTTTTTTTTTTAACCTCTTAAAAACAACTTTTCTTTATGAAACAGTACCACCCTGTAATAATAACAATGTCTTCAAAGCAAACACCTTTACGCCTTATGGCAGCTACCAGTAGACTGGCGTTATGATTTATAGGCTGTGACCTGCAGAGTTGCGAAGAAATTCTTATATGGGTAAAAAAAAACAAAAAGTTGGGAAAAATCCAAATCTGAGGTCAAAACTCCGAAAAAATAACTGTAACTTATGGCAGCTACCAGTAGACTGGCGTTATGATTTATAGGCTGTGACCTGCAGAGTTGCGAAGAAATTCTTATATGGGTAAAAAAAAAACACCTTTTAATAAAAATATTTAAAATTTTAAGGAAAAAATAGATAGATACCCAAGGAAAATAAAAGTGGAGAGAGGGAGCAAAGAGAGAGAGAGAGAGAGATATAGATAGATAGAGAAAGGAAGGGAACAAAGAGAGCCAAGGAAAATAAAAGTGGAGAGAGGGAGCAAAGAGAGAGAGAGAGAGAGATATAGATAGATAGAGAAAGGAAGGGAACAAAGAGAGATAGAGAAAGAGAGGGAGCAAAGAGAGAGAGAGATATAGATAGATAGAGAAAGAGAGGGAGCAAAGAGAGAGAGATATAGATAGATAGAACAAGCGGGGCCCGTCCCTCCGGGAATTTTTCTTGAGTTTCTTGTGACCATTTTCCGTTGTCACCGCGTCTCAATGTGTGATTGTCCATTGTTGGCTCATCACAAGTCCGGCAAAATGTAGTATTTACGTTCCATTGTCAGTGATCTTGACTGAAGAATCGGTGGAAAGACATGGTGTTTTCTAAGAAAAATGCCAAGGTATCATTGAACTCCCATCACAAATTGAAAGTGTTAATTGTACGTTGGATTTACACATAATATAAATTCAGATTCTTGGATTAAGAATAAGATATATTAATTAATTACCTGCTAATCACAACCTCTGTCTTTTTTACGAGGAACTACCTAATTTATGATATTTTTTAATCCGAGGAAATGTAGGTAGGCCTATGTACTCGTATGTAATTGAGATGCTTTCATCTATTGATGAAGTTAACATCGGAATCGAACAAATAACAATTAATTTGGCTGATGAGGGCCAAGAGATCAAAATAAGAGATGTCCAGAGATGGTCTGACCCAATATCAATCTACGTGTAATACAATTATAATTAAAAACTCGGTTGACTTCGGTTTACTACGAGTTACAGATGTTTTTGGTATACCTACTTCGCGTTTTTGTGGTATTCCAATAAAATTTGCTCCGAAAATCCTGTAAACAGCATTTCCAAATGCCCCAAAGTCCAAACACTCCAACATCTGGTAACATCATGTGTACAGATTGAAGAATATGATCTTTTTGGTATACTTCGAGTTTTGTGGTATTCCAATAAAAATGCCCCAAAGTCCAAACACCCCAACATCTGGTAACATGTGTACATGTGTTGTGTACAGACATGAAGTTCATGACATGAAGTCACGGAGGGGTTAACAACCTCCCTCGAGAAGCTATTTCGACGTCCCTTGTGCTCATGAAGCTCCTGAATGTTGTTATTATTAAAGCTCGGGAAATTATGAGCCATGAAATTAAAACTGTGAAAATTGCTTTTGTAATGCTCCAGCTACAAAAAACGAGAACAGATATTCGAGAGTAAGTCCATAAAAAGTAAGTAGCTATCCTCTCCGGTGTGCAACGCTGCCAAAATTTGGAAATGATAACCTCTCTGCTTTGTTATTTGAGTATTCTTGCTTTGTTTGTAGTTACTTTGGTGCTTTCTTTTGCTATTGTCCAAAGTGATTCTTATCTCTCTTTTGTACTTCCTTACTTCGGTACTCTTTCTTACTTACTACATTGCCGTCACAGACTTTGGATCCGTGGCTTCAGAAGTCTTCAGATACAATGCTTCTCCAAATCTCCTCTGACTTCTTTCTTGTGCAATGTCCTGGAATTGTTCGATGTTTTCTGCTATTTTCTTTTGTATTACGTGAAAATTAATGAAAAAATAGAAAGTAATATGGATTGTGCCAGAGGTTTTACCACCAGTTTTCAATTTAGTGCAATTTGTTAAGAAGCAACGTCAAACGACACAATATGATGCGAGTTTTAAATATTTTTCAGGGTAACCAAGAAAATACCCCGATATTACTGTCATATCATCACTTTTTCGCCCCCCCCCCTAAATATTATACTTCCAGGGCCCCTAAATTCCTTGGGCGCAGTGGGGCTGTGGGTGTGGGATATTCGCCAACGATATTGCCCCAGTTACTCTTCCCGGTCCCATTTTATCCCTCTCTCCCACGATGGCAGGATAGCAAAAGACATGCATGCAATAATTTCAAATTTATCTCCCATAAAAATAAATAATGAGGTGATCAATTTATTTATCCTTCTTATATGTGTTATTTATTTAGTTTCGTCCATAAAAAAATAAATACTTTTAATAATAACAGTAATAATAATGAAAACAATAATAGTGATACTAATAACAGTATTAACAGACTTTGACCTTGATTCCCCTCTTGGTCGAATGCAAATATTTATTTATTCTTTTTATATTTATTTATTGAGTCAACTTGGTCTAAGCAGGAGCAATTAGTTCCATGGCAGAGAGGTCTGCAGGACGCCCCTACGGTAATAAATCACACTAGGAATCTACCCGTGTGTATGTGTGTGTTATGCTGACATGGACATACGACATAACCCGACCAGTGGCGTAGACATACATTAAAAAAAAAAAAAAAAAAAAATGGCCCGGCCCCCAAGCAGAATTTATTTTTTTTACAACCTAAGGAGCAGGGCCATGGAGATAGATAGGATATCATCAATAGAGGAGCCGCAGGAGAACGAGGAGAGAGAGGAAATGAGGAAAGGAAAGGGAGAGGGGAGGTAAAAGGAGAGAGGAGGTGACGAAAGAGTAAAAGGACGCCATACATAAGATATAAAGGAATTTTAAAAGAGTATAAAAAATAATTTTGCACAAAACAAATGGTATATTCTTAAAAGAAGCGCTCGCAACGCACCTCCCCACGGGTGGTCGGGCGATCGCCTCTTAGTCACTTGCCCCGTCAGGAGTCTGACCATCGACGGTAGTGTCCGGCGAGTCGTTCCACAGACGAAAGGGCTTCTGGTAGACAATAATCAAATGTCCACATTGACAAAAGTATTTTATTCAACAAAAATTCTCCATTTTATTTCGTCCTCTCTCTCCAATAATAATGTCCCACCATTGCACAAGGTATTTCTTTTCAAATAAAAAATCTTATTTTGATTCTCTCTCTCTGCTCTCTCTCTCTCTCTCTCTCTCTCTCTCTCTCTCCTCTCTCTCTCTCTCTCTCTCCTCTCTCTCTCCCCTCCACAACTAGCTCTCTCTCTGCTCTTTCTCTGACTGTCTGGGAGGCTCAGTATACCTAGATATAGAGGTGAGAGAACTAGAAGAAAGAGCTGAGAGAACTAAGGAAGTTATATGTGCATAGAGAGAGCGGAGGAGAGAAAGCGAGGGAGAGAGAGTGAAAATAAAGGAACCATAATAATGAAGGTTTTCGTCCACAACATCGGTATCCCTTGAGCGGCCTAGTGTTTAGTTTCGAATGAATTTATTCATCAATTCTGTAAAGCCCTGTATTCTGGGTATCAAGTAAATGTTTCAAGACACTTTCCAAAGTTATTTTTACTAATTTGTCAGTCTATGCGATTTTTTTATTTTAGTGTATATTATCTATTTATATATTTAGTTGGTAAGGCTATATCCAAATAGAGGTTCTGACTGATATATTTTGATGCAAATTTAAAGGCGAACAGTGT
>NW_007379777.1:0-5917 GCF_000475195.1 Diaphorina citri | reverse complement strand
CACAAACGCGTCGCGAGAGAGTTCAAAACGCTGCGGCCGTGACTCATTATCCGAATCAGCATGGGCTGCACAGTGCTCATTAAGATCGTCTGCGGCAAGCGCCCCCCAGAGAAAAGACAACTCCGCGTCTGCTGGGACTGTTACCTTCCGTTCCCCGCATCGGCTGGATTTGCTGAACTGTACAATACACACAATGAAATATGAAAAAATAAAATAATCATTCTTCTCCGCTCTAACAGGTGGCAATCAACTGCAAATTACTCCAAGTGTGAAGTAATATATAAAAACTGAATAAGATAATGACGAAATATATTACGATCAATGGTCCCGGGGAGGGGAGAACCTATAGGCGGGTGAATATTAGACATGAAAAATAAAGTACCTATTACATACAATCGAGCATCTATCACTTTTGCCGGTACTGCGGGAGTATACACGACACACATAGACACAAGAGACACACATTATTTTTACGGTAAAAGATCCATAGGTTGTGGTCTGGAAAAGGATAAACAAGATTACACAATAATCATTGGTTCTACAGTTAAATCCGAAATGCATGATTACAATTATGATTATGATTCATTCTGTTAGCCCAATATATTGACCATGTCAAGGGAAATACAAATACAGATAGATATAAAACTTTGTCTAATTCCGATCATTATTGGAACTGTAAAGGGCACATCTATCCGTAGAAAGTCTTGCAAGCTAAGGCATCTGTTTCAAACACTTTTTTTCACTCTGTGTGGTCAACAAACATGAAATTTTTGTTTATTAATCAGTATTAATATCGATGTTCTAATCTCTTTCAAAATGTCTACATACGCACGCATCTCAAAAATTCCATAGATAAAGCGACCAAGAGCTCCCCGTCAAGAAGAAAGCACGAAGTTTTTAATATAAATCTGACTATTTTTTCGGTAGATATTAACTGAACGCCGGTCCATAAAAAAAAGTGAGCGGAGGATATGCATTAACTGCATAAAACAACAGGGGTAGTATTTTACCTCTTAAGTCTAGATATAGATTTCATAGATGATTCCTTTTAGATTGGAAATGCAATGACATTCGATTGATATGCAAGGCAAATGTTTTTAATGTCCTTTCCCGATACCTCTCAACTATTCGTCATGATTGCATTTCATCTTCCTCCCGCAAAGAATCTTGGGAAATTGATTGTGTCACCGAAGGCTGTCTGTGTTTTTTAATAGGTCTATAAACTTTGGAATTGTCAATTGAATTGGTTGTGCCAATTCTGCGTAGGTTTGCACTTGAAGAATATACATCTGGTTGAAGTGTCAATTGCATTGATGACATATATTAAGGTGCTTTCGGTGAAGAAGTAAGTGGGCCATTCTCTTCACTTTAAAAACTAAGGAAGATTCCCATTAAGCTGGCGGTTTTCTTCATAATGATGGGTTTCCCAGCAGACAATCAAGGAATTGAGTGGTAAGGTGGGGGTCCTTAGAATTGTCAATAAATTGGTTAATACATCACTTTAATATGATTTACATCATCATGTGGAGATATGGTTCCAAAACCTTCATCATTAACTACATGGTATGTTTGATATTATTGTTAAGCGTACTTTGACTTTTTACTTCAGATAAGTTTCGTTTTAAGATTTCTATATGCATATGTTTGATTCGTTTATTATTATATTTTTCATTAATCCAATGTTAAGCTTCTTAAACATAGCGCGCACATTACTGATAAAGTTTTAATATGCAAATTTCCTATATTTGTAAACAAGCACGGAAGCCTTTCAAAGCCAAGTTTTTATAATCTATTGAGTCAGGTAAATTAATGCACGATTGCAATATGTTAAGCATAAGATACTTATAACTATGGGTGAACAAATTGTCAGCTTTCTTAGCAACAGTGGATTTACTAGGAAAGAGGCAATGAACTGTGCCAAACAAGTAAGCATCCATTAAGCCCTTTATGAATGAAAAGAAATTCACAAACATAAACTAATAGAATACAATTTGTTAAAGAATTGCCACGTTAAATATCACTACAATAGTCCAATATTTTACTTAGATCACCTAACTACACATTGATTTTCTGATTTAATGCTCTTCAATTAATTCTACAATATCAAGAGACTATTGCTACCGCTATGCTCATCTTGATTCTTTACCATGTTCTCCAATATTCATTAACCGCCTTGCATATATTGCTACCTTTGGCACAGATGCTTAAGGAGCTTTGTACATATGCCATTCAATATTCTAGCACTGGCAGATGATTGCATGTGCCGACCTTAAATTTTCAATCGGTTTGAATAACAATAGCTGATATAATGGCTAGGGACGGTTTTCCAATCTGGTTATTCAAAACTATGATGAACTGCTGAGAAAATGGCCTACATGCTTCCAAGAGGAGATTTCAGTGTATTTGGAATATACTATGTTTTGCAGAGATGGTGAGGGCTTGATAACAAACAAGAAAGACTTGAACACTGAAGGTGTAGATTCATTGCTGGCTACTCCGCTTGGCTATGCCTTAAATGCCGGTAATTTCATGATAACTAATTAATCTTTTGCTCCTACTAAACTGCGAGAGTTTAAATACTCTTCTTGTTTTCAGGTTTACTAAAAGTAGACAGCAGCTGAAAGATGAGATGAGAAAAAAACAGAAGTACAAATTCCTGAAGATACATGATAATGACTGCTGTTTCGCAAATTCTTGCGTAATTAGAGGAACACACAGCACCATAGTGCATAGTTTCAAATATTTCAATGAAGTCTCAAATATTCTTCTTGTCTCTCACTCCAGAAACAGAGAAACATCCCTGATAAAACAAATTTCCTTATTAGAAAAGCTGGGTAGAAGAATTTAAAAGGGTAGATATTGCCTTCTGGAGAATGTACAAAGTTGAGGATGTTGAGATAACGAAAGGGATGCTAAAGCCATTTGTTGCATATGTCGTAGCTGGAACACATATTTCACCCAGCCTACCAAGGGATCTTAAATTTATGCAGTTCCTTATTAATTTTCTTATTTCATTAAATTAATGTGAGTTCATAGACCCAACTTTGTGACTAGTGACGTCATTTGGCGAGATGAAATTCTCGAGTTTTCTATTTTTCCTTTCATTACAAACACATGCTAGGCCTAGAGACTCCGAATTTCCAGACCGACCAGCGATTTTGAATATTCAGATTGAACTTTGAAGTGAAGTTTCAAATGTCAGGTGATTAGGTGGGCCATTGGAACTAGTAGACATCATTATAACTAGATGCCTGCAATCCAATACAAGATCATGTTTAAAAAATATTCTCATTATTTCAAAAATCTTGGCGCGACCTACAAAAAGCATTTGACTCTGTACACTTACGTCACTTGCCTCATTTGTTTCCCGACACGCCAGTGATACCAACAATAATTATACCAGTGATGCCAACAGAGTTACCCCCTACAATTAATCCTCGTTGACGATGGAAATATGACATCCTGGATGGGATTCGAACAAGGAACTCGCGGTATGGGAGGAGAAGAGGTGTCAGTGAAGCGGTGAGAAAAATTCGAAGCAATTTGTTCGGAAACGGTTTACAGATTTGTCGTTCGTTTTCGTCGAGGGAGGTAAATTCCAAGATACTGTTTGGAGTTTTGTTATTAGGATGTATATCAATTGATTCTTGTTAAATGAAAGATGATGTGTGAGATACGATAGCAAGATTGCATTGCGTTTTGTCTGGGATGATTTCAAGGCATCTATCGTCGTTGATTCATTGCTTAAAAACAAATGCTTAGAGACATTTTCATGTGAGATGCAGATGTACATAGGTAATATTAGGTATCTAAGTGTTGGAAGGAGCATTCCAATATCTTGTACTCTTCCTGAGCAGCGTTCTGCGACTTCCTCAGAAACCAGAAAGGTTAGTTCAGGTTAAATAAAAATAATAAAAGAAACCCTATCAGATGATCTAAAGCTCAGATAAGAAAACAGTTTTTTTTTTTTTTTCTGTTCTTTTTTGAACAAAAGATTTTTTTACTTGTGGTGTTACCATTGACATCACGAGCTCTCGGGGGCGATAGCCACGACACTTGCTGCTACAAAGTGGACTAAGGTGCTGTACACTTCGTTCTTTAAGACAAATGTAGCCAGTGGAAGAGCGAAGCCCAATATTGAGGTAATTCCCTTCAAAATTAGCAGAATTTATCTACCAGGGATCGAAAGTAACAGTTATAGTCCCTGGTCATATCAGTTTCTTCGAACTAAAGGAGCTTCTGCTTCATCTCTTTCAAGACGCTCGAATGAATTTTCCTAGAAACTTTTCTGATTTCATAGAATAATTCCTGCTCTTGAGGATTAGTCCAGGACTCTTCACAGGAGTCTGACGTTTTCGTTGGAATTTCACAGGAAAATCCTCTATCAGGATGATACTAATGAGCTTTCCACTTCGGGCGAAAATGGTTACAATACGTTAATGAGCTTTTTTTCAACATTTCAGAAGCATACAGGTTTTTGACATACGGGATATTACCGGAGGGATAGTGAACGTGAAACAAGTGCTTTGTACTTTTTGCAAGCAGATTATTAGAACATGTATTATAATACCTCCACTCAGCTGAGTTACGAGTATATCTTCTAGGTAAATACTTACCTAATACGTAGACCTGCATAGCAATAGAATCAAACCCATTGAACCAAGAAAATGGTACAAATACATACTCAAAAGGTACAAATAACGAGGACATAAATGACATGATTACAGCTTCAGACATTCAATCATCCCTTTAATAAAGATCTTAAATTCTTAAAGGTAGAAGCACACTACCATCACGTCACGTCACGTAATGGTAGTGTGTTTCTACCTTTACTCTTGTCCAGAACTGAGTTCATCACACACCACTGGAAGATGAACGAGACCAAAGCATGCGAAAACAATAGAAGTGTTGTTGAAAAACAGCAGCAACACCAGCTGACCTTATGATACCTTGATTTCTGGATGACATCTGTAAAGATAGTGAAGACAAACGTTGTGAAATGGTTATGCAGATTTGAGCAAAACAGGAGACTTAACATGAAAGACAATGATCAGATTAACGTAAGATTGACTATTGTTTTTACGAATATGCTGGATGAAATCCCAACGAAATGGACCTATCACAAACGTTGTGATGAATAATAAAATTCACATGAATAATCTTGACTAGTATAAAATTAAAGGAATAGGTCATACCAGAAAAGAACTAAAGAAAGTAGGAAAAAGTCTGCTAAGGAGTAAGGAAATGGAACTACCTGCCTACGAACCACGAGAATCGTGGGTAGTGTATAAAAAGGAATAGGTCATATCAAAAAAGGCTTCAAGAAAGTAGAAATAAGACTGCCAAGGATCTAGGAAACAGCAAGAAATTTACGACCAACTCTGTGGGACACATTTGATACGGAGGGAAACCAAATATTAAATATCCTGTGCCAGTTAATAATTTACAAGACAAGACGTGAGGGGAAAAAAAATGGGGAATGTGTACCGAGACGGGAAGATAACAGAGGAAGACGGAGAAAAGAGGGAAAAGAAGGCTGAAGAAAGGAAAGGTTGGAGACAGGAAAAAGGGATTGGAAAGGAGAAAAGATAGAGGGCGATGAAGGATGATACAGAAGAGAAGAAATGTACAAGAAGGTGAAAGGGAATCACTGGAGCAGAGGAAAAGCATGGTAGATATACCGACGTCGTAGATAACTCTAGTATGGGTTTAGTAGTAACTTTTCATGACACTGCACAGGAAGCCAGTTGAGAAAGTAAATAGGAAGGATAAGGGGAAAGAGACGAAGGAGAAAGGAAAAATAATATTGAAGTAAGGAAAGAGAAATAGAGGACAAAGAAGGAGGAATATGAGATGGAAAAGGGAAAGATTGCACAAGGAAGGAAAGAATACCAGGTAAGTTGATGATCGCTGTTGT
>NW_007379776.1:0-39973 GCF_000475195.1 Diaphorina citri | reverse complement strand
CCCAACCAAAGTATTCTCACTGAGATATAATTATGTAGAAAAGTTTTTCTTCCCTGACAGATAACACAATGGAAATCATCGGGTATCTTGTCGGAAAAACCATGAATGCAGAACAAATCGAAAGAACCTTCCAACCTTTCAAAGGAAAGAAAAATGACTTCATCAATATCTTTAGGAGCTCTCTGATCGATCACCAATAATCCTGACCAATCACTGCAGCATGAGTAGATGCAAATTTCTTTATCAAGGTAAGTGATGTGGGTGCTGCTGCATAATTCATTGAATTCTAGAGCATCGGTGTAGCGTGAATAGTGAATATGTTACCGGCAATCTATAAAATAAAGGCATTCTGAGTGATGTGGGTGCTGCTGCATAATTCATTGAATTCTAGAGCATCGGTGTAGCGTGAATAGTGAATATGTTACCGGCAATCTATATAAATAAAATTGTAGATTTGTCTGTACATTGCTTGGAATCGTGAAATTTTTAGTTATTCTTACTCCTTATGCATCCACGATTCCAAAAATCACATTAGAAAAATTTCTGTCTGTCTGTCTGTCTTTCTGTCTGTCTCAGGCAGTCTATAGAATACCTAGCTATAGAACAGTTCTGATTAGAACCTTGATCGCACCTTACTTGCACCTTGTTTACATGAGTGACCATTTTGACGTACGACCGAGAAAAAGATAAAAATACAAAGAAGGAGAAGAAGAAGAGGAAGAAGAAGAAGAAGAAGAAGAACAAAAGAAAAAAAAAGAGAGATTTGATAGAGGGAACTGTAACTGCCAAGGTCCTATCATCCCAAAAACGAAGAGAGAAGGAAGACAGGATAGGAAAAATCCCAGCCGTTCCGAGGACGAACCTTATCCGTTAAGGATAGACTCCGCCCCCGGGCAAAAATGGAACCCGCGACCTTAAATCTCTATCAAACAAATGAACAAACAAACATGTTGTGTGCACTGCTAGTCTTCAAACAAAGGTCTTGTTCAAATCATAGGAAATGTTGGTAAAAGTAACATTTTGCTACAGTTACTTTAGGTTGGAAAACCATTATTTATGTTGGAGTCAGAAAACATTAATTCAAACAGATTTCCTCTTACTTTACGTACAAGTCTGATAATTCGTGCTGTGATTTGACCAATATTTATGTTCTGGGTTTTCTAATGACAAAATTTACAATCTCTTGGTCACTGTTACTCTTGTTGTTACTGTTGTTGAGTTCACAGGTTCTTCCTACTCTTAATGGTCCATAAAGTTCTCTTTATCGTTTTTACTGACAGTCTTCCCACACCCACTCAGGTCTTGATTTCCACTGTTCTCTTTTACACAATTCTCTTTTAATTGAGGCGTGATCTGGAAAAGGGGACGCAACGTCACTTAAGCCCTTTTTCAGCAGTCTGCATTTTTGGATAGCGAACTTTGTTCTGAACACGACTGTGAAAAAATCATCTTTCTATCTCTGTTCTACGACAAGTTATGACTAATTTTGTGAACCCTACAAGATTGTGTTCATTTTTGAAAATGAAAACTTTAAACGCGATTATCTTAAGACTTTTGCAAGCCCTTTTTCCATATCACACCTCAATTCTCTTTTCCACATGTACATATGTTCATTGAAGAATTCCAAACCCAGTAGGTGGTAAAGCACTTTCATAGGCGGTTCTTGCCTAAATTTTTGGGGGGGCTTGATTTTGAAGGTACACCTTCAAAATTTTGATTTAGCTTTATGTAAAAAAAATCTGGTGTGAACATCACACGACTTTCCTTATCCTATTGCCCTAACTTTTACCATATCTCTAACCGTTTAGTCGGTATAGCTGAAAACCACCAAAAAAACGGTCGAAATCTGTCCAAAAGCGGTCAAAATAGCACCAACCGCAGCACCCATCTCGACCAAACGTTTTGTGTTGCATCCTTGTCACATTTGTGAACTACATACCAAATTTCAAGTCTCTAGCTCATACCGTTCCCGAGATATTGTTAAAATACACCGAAAACCGCCAAAAAAGTGGTAAAATGCCGCCAAGCGTTGCACCGGTTAAACCAAAAGTTCCGATTGTTAAATTACACCGAAAACCGCCAAAAAGCGGTAAAATGCCGCCAAGCGTTGCATCGGTCTTAACCAAAAGTTTCGTGTCGCATTCTCACATTTGACAGCTACATACCAAATTTCAAGTCGCTAGCTCTTACCGTTCTCGAGATATTTTGTTTACAGACAGACAGACACACAGATACACACACGGACCAATGGCTGAAACTTTGGATTTAGGCTCTAAAACGTGTTTTGGCATCAAAAACTGACCATCGAAAATTTGACCCGATTACATTAATCACTTAAACACAAGAGACGCGATAGGATATCTTATCTTCAAAGTCTGGAAATGAAAATGTATCACTATAATCTCAATATTGAAAATTGCAAAGGACTCCCTTCCCAATTTCTCAGTTCGACAGTTGTTCCTCACCTCGTCTTTTGACTTTGGAACAAAAATGTCTGACGAAAGTGCAAAACAAATGCCTCGAAACTAGAAAAGAACATGAACCTGTGACTTATTCCAAGGGAAAATTAAGCAAAAGCACGTCACATGATAATATAGAGCAGGGGTTCCCAACTTGCAAGTGTTTGCGGGCCACATACTACATTGGCAGGTACTTCGCGGTGGAGTGCTTTTACTTGGATAACTTTGATTATTTTCCAATCACCTAATTCAAATGGAATTCATAGTTGAAGACTTATCTCTCAGGTTGACCGAAAGATCAAGTTGCATCAGTGTCCTTTCTAAGTATCATTTGGAGGTAGTAGCAATCTCTTCAATCCAAGCAGCAAATGACTTCAATAAGTGTTCGGCGGCAGATAAAATAGATATCTCATTAAAAGTGGCGCCATTACTGCACCTTGCAAACTGATACGGTATTAAGAATCAATAACTTTGCACTCAGGTTTTCTATGTCCAAGTTCACGGTATCTATGATCTACATGTGATCAGCGATGATTCAGTATAAAGTCTCCATAGTGTCCGTATGACAGTGACATTCGTCGAGATAGATTTTGAAAGATCGAAGGCTTTTTGGAAATCTTTGAAAAAAATCAGGAATTGAAAGACCATTTTCAAAATTGTTGAAAAAATCTGGCAAAAATAGATTTTGTTATCGGAAATGCTGGGTTTCACCTATCCTGTCTTCCTTCTCTCTTCGATTTTGGAACGATAAAACCTTAGTCTTTACAGTCCTCTATCAAAAGTCCGTCTCAGTCCATTTTTCAGAGTGGACGGCCTACACATCTACCATCTGAAACTTATCTGCTTGGAACTCTGAAACTGAGCTAGACTATGCAATTCTGTAAACAATCCAGACAACTCTACTACAAATACTCCATCTACCATCTCTACAAATACTCCATCTTCTAATTACAGTGAGCGGACTTTCAAGTCTTCTGCTGGTTGTATAACGCGGTTTTACGTATAACATACTATAGAGTATACACCATTTTCGAAATTGTTGAAAAAATCTGGCAAAAATAGATTTTGTTATCGGAAATGCTGGGTTTCTCCTATCCTGTCTTCCTTCTCTCTTCGATTTTGGAACGATAAAACCTTAGTCTTTACAGTCCTCTATCAAAAGTCCGTCTCAGTCCATTTTTCAGAGTGGACGGCCTACACATCTACCATCTGAAACTTATCTGCTTGGAACTCTGAAACTAAGCTAGACTATGCAATTCTGTAAACAATCCAGACAACTCCTACTACAAATACTCCATCTACCATCTCTACAAATACTCCATCTTCTAATTACAGTGAGCGGGCTTTCAAGTCTTCTGCTGGTTGTATAACGCGGTTTTACGTATAACGTACTATAGAGTATAACGAAATATAGCGAGTTTTTACCGAGTCTGAATCCAAAAGCCAACAAATTAATCAGTCTACGAAACATTCGTTTCACTCGTGACTACCCGACTACCGTTTTGAACCCGACTACCGATTCGACCGGAATCCACCGGTCGAATCGGAACTCTACTACAAATACTCCATCTTCTAATTACAGTGAGCGGACTTTCAAGTCTTCTGCTGGTTGTATAACGCGGTTTTACGTATAACGTACTATAGAGTATACAGTATAACGAAATGTAGCGAGTTTTTACCGAGTCTGAATCTAAAAGCCAACAAATTAATCAGTCTACGAAACATTCGTTTCACTCGTGACTACCCGACTACCGTTTTGAACTCTGCCCGGAATCCACCGGTCGAATCGAGTCAACTTTCAGGAAGAAAAGTAGCTTGGTCTCGAATACCGATTTCTTTGTTATTTATTAGCATCGCCCCATTCTCCTCAACGATCCTCAATAAGATACGTTCAATATTATTTATCTAAGACAGTCTAGTTTTAATTCCAACGTGCATGGAATCCGGTTAATGTGTTGTATGCTTTGTCCACGGCCTCTTCCATGCTAAAGGTTTTTGAACGTTCTCTTGGTGGATCGTTGCTCGGTGGAGCGGAGAAAGAGAAAACACTGAAGAATACAGGACACAGAGAATGGAGACGAATGACAGTGACATTCTTTG
Organism: Diaphorina citri; assembly: GCF_000475195.1. Lineage (NCBI taxonomy): Eukaryota > Metazoa > Arthropoda > Insecta > Hemiptera > Psyllidae > Diaphorina > Diaphorina citri. The sequence goes on along the minus strand of NW_007379776.1, from coordinate 35,414 downwards.
AGATAGATTTTGAAAGATCGAAGGCTTCTTGGAAATCTTTGAAAAAAAAAAATCAGGAATTGAAAGACCATTTTCGAAATTGTTGAAAAAATCTGGCAAAAATAGATTTTGTTATCGGAAATGCTGGGTTTCTCCTATCCTGTCTTCCTTCTCTCTTCGATTTTGGAACGATAAAACCTTAGTCTTTACAGTCCTCTATCAAAAGTCCGTCTCAGTCCATTTTTCAGAGTGGACGGCCTACACACCTACCATCTGAAACTTATCTGCTTGGAACTCTGAAACTAAGCTAGACTATGCAATTCTGTAAACAATCCAGACAACTCTACTACAAATACTCCATCTTCTAATTACAGTGAGCGGACTTTCAAGTCTTCTGCTGGTTGTATAACGCGGTTTTACGTATAACGTACTATAGAGTATACAGTATAACGAAATGTAGCGAGTTTTTACCGAGTCTGAATCTAAAAGCCAACAAATTAATCAGTCTACGAAACATTCGTTTCACTCGTGACTACCCGACTACCGTTTTGAACTCTGCCCGGAATCCACCAGTCGAATCGAGTCAACTTTCAGGAAGAAAAGTAGCTTGGTCTCGAATACCGATTTCTTTGTTATTTATTAGCATCGCCCCATTCTCCTCAACGATCCTCAGTAAGATACGTTCAATATTATTTATCTAAGACAGTCTAGTTTTAATTCCAACTAGGTATTTCAAGTCGTGAGTAATTATTGAATTTTTCTCAGCGCTCTTTGCCAGGTGAGCTTGGAAGCACGCCTGTAAGCGCTAGGTCGCGGGGTCGATTTCCGTCCGGGGCGAAGTTTATCCGAAACAGGTATGGTCCGTTTTCAGAAAGGCTGGCTCCTCCTAACCGCCTCTTCGTACTGATATCGATCTTTTACTTCTTCTATGACTTCTTCTTACTTCTATTGTAAGACTTCTCGCTTCTATGTGACTATAGTCAATTGTTAGGCGATAAGGATCTATTTTTTGTTTTGGGTGCCAATTTTTGTACTGCACCGAGATGCATACACGGAAATGCTAGGTGGGTGCACTCTTCATTGAACGATCAACCCACGAATAGTCGTCTGTGCTGTCTTGTAAATACCTGTTGTCTGTACATAATTATTTTGTCTAACGTGACAGAAAGTGGAATAACTTTGACACTTTGTTGTACTTTTCCCTTGGTTTTTGATCGGTGTGAGAAGGGGTTTTCAAATTGCAATAAATTATTTAAAATTTCCTTTCTTACGGCTCTTTGCCAGGTGAGCTTGGAAGCACGCCTGTAAGCGCTAGGTCGCGGGGTCGATTTCCGTCCGGGGCGAAGTTTATCCGAAACAGATATGGTCCGTTTTCAGAAAGGCTGGCTCCTCCTCTCCTGTCCTATCTCTCGTTGATTTCGGAACGATAAGACCTCCGTTGTTACAGTTCCTTCTATCAAACCTCCTAAAGAAAGCTTTAAATACATACTTACCTATGTCCAGGTATTATTTAACAAATTTGTAAGAAGTTCCAAGTCCAAGTCATGAGGCATTATTGAGATTTCCTCACAAACACATAGCTGCAAGGACAAAACTATTGCCGTCGGGCTAAATATTGTTTTGAAATCTTTTTTTTTTTATTTTTATTTAGGGCTTTAACAGCTAGCCGCTGGCGTGGTCATTCGCCCTGTTTTGAAATCTTTAAACAATACGTTCTCCCTATTGTTGACGTTTATTTCTTTAACTTTTTATCGTTTTATCTGTTTTCATGTTAAAAGCTTGCTTGGGAGTGTCACATTATCAGATCTAGAATTACAGTTAATTAATATTCGTCCAAGCGCGGACCTTTCGAGTCTGCTTGATTTTCTTTATATGTAGGTATGTGTGAATATTTTAGTAAACGTCAGTATGTAATTTCTTTTTCGAATTTACTGTTGCTTCTGTGTTAAAGTGTGCGCCTTGGTCCATTACCGTTGGCAGTTTTCAGCTAGAACTCTGTCATCTTGCTTGTTGTATTTCTGTTCTACGACAAGTTATGACTAATTTTGTGAACCCTACAAGATTGTGTTCATTTTTGAAAATGAAAACTTTAAACGCGATTATCTCAAGACTATGTTTTTGCAAGCCCTTTTTCCAGATCACACCTCAATTCTCTCTTCCACATGTATGTTCATTGAAGAATTCCAAACCCAGTAGGTGGTAAAGCACTTTCCAAAGTCAATATCAGATTCTATCGATTCAAATATCAGTCAACTGATCTACAATCTACAACCTCGAACTGAGTTTCCATGTTCCAGGCTTCAAGCTTCTGTCATAAATGTCAAATATCTCGCGGATACCTTTAGTTGAGACTGTTAAAGACTCATACAAGAATGTGAACGATTTGAACAAAAATAGTTCACTCATGATCCGTAACATTGTGTGATGGGTGTGGTGTGTGTGGGGGGTGTATTTGTGTGTGTGTGGTGGTCCCGTACAAAGGACGGGTCAACCACTAGTCTATATAATAAAGGCATTCTATAGAATACCTAGCTATAGAACAGTTCTGATTAGAACCTTGATTGCACCTTGTTTACATGTGTGACCATTTTGACGTACGACCGAGAAAAGGATAAAAATACGAAGAAGGAGAAAAAAAAGAAGAAGAACAACAACAAAAGAAAAAAAAGAGATTTGATAGAGGGAACTGTAACTGCCAAGGTCCTATCGTCCCAAAAACGAAGAGAAAAGGAAGACAGGATAGGAAAAATCCCAGCCGTTCCGAGGACGAACCTTATCCGTTAAGGATAGACTCCGCCCCCGGGCAAAAATGGAACCCGCGACGTTAAATCTCTCTCAAACAAACGAACAAAAAAACAAACAAACATGTTGTGTCCACTGCTAGTCTTCAAACAAAGGTCTTGTTCAAATCATAGGAAATGTTGCTAAAAGTAATATTTTGCTATAGGTAACATGCAGGCACTTACTTTAGGTTGGAAAACCATTATTTATGTTGGAGATAGAAAACATTAATTCAAACAGATTTCCTCTTACTTTACGTACAAATCTGATAATTCGTGCTGTCATTTGACCAATATTTATGTTCTGGGTTTTCTAATGACAAAATTTACAATCTCTTGGTCACTGTTACTCTTGTTGTTACTGTTGTTGAGTTCACAGGTTCTTCCTACTCTTAATGCTCCATAAAGTTCTCTTTATCGTTTTTACTGACAGTCTTCCCACACCCACTCAGAGGTCTCGATTTCCACTGTTCTCTTTTACACAATTCTCTTTTAATTGAGGCGTGATCTGGAAAAGGGGACGCAACGTCACTTACGCCCTTTTTCGGCAGTCTGTATTTTTGGATAGCGAATTTTGTTCTGAACACGACTGTGAAAAAATCATCTTTCCATCTCTGTTCTACGACAAGTTATGACTAATTTTGTGAACCCTACAATATTGTGTTTATTTTTGAAAATGAAAACTTTAAACGCGATTATCTCAAGACTATATTTTTGCAAGCCCTTTTTCCAGATCACACCTCAATTCTCTTTTCCACATGTATGTTCATTGAAGAATTCCGAACCCAGTAGGTGGTAAAGCACTTTCCAAAGTCAATATCAGATCCTATCGATTCAAATACCAGTCAACTGATCTACAATCTACAACCTCGAACTGAGTTTCCATGTTCCAGGCTTCAAGCTTCTGTCATAAATGTCAAATATCTCGCGGATACCTTTAGTTGAGACTGTTAAAGACTCATACAAGAATGTGAACGATTTGAACAGAAATAGTTCACTCATGATCCGTAACAAGTCAAGAGAGTCAAGAATAAAGCAAACAGTATAAGTACTTATGTACCCGATTATTTCCCCATGGGTTATTGGGTTCAGTAATTCAGTTTGATCGATATTTTGTTACACGTATCATATGGGTATCATGTTACATGTAATTTACTACATTTTATATTCTTACTAGTAACTAAGTCCAAGTGGTTCATGTGCCACGCAATCAAAGCTCTTACGCACTTCAAACTTCGACAGGAATTACGACGTGAAAAGAATGTGTGAGTTATTGGGCAATTTTGAATCAATTTTTGACAGTTTTTGTTCGTGTTTGCTGTCTGGTATGCCTACTTTTATTTCGATTAGGGAGTGGTTGTGTAGGAGAATGTCAAAAACCTCAACAGCATTTCGATCAAGGTTCCAAACTTCCAATGTGGAGTTGGGAATACCCTTACGCAACGGACTTGAAACTTGGAACGAAATGGAGTGCTTTTACTTGGATAACTTTGATTATTTTCCAATCACCTAATTAGTCATGCAAATCAAATGGAATTCATAGTTGAAGACTTATCTCTCAGGTTGACCGAAAGATCAAGTTGCATCAGTGTCCTTTCTGATTTAGATGATCTTGCTGCCCAGTTGTTACATCCGATAAGGAAATACTAAGATGATTGTAGGAACATCATAAACAATATTAGTGCACGTTAGAGCTGCAATAGACAATAGAGTAAACAATAACCTAAAGAATATAATAAATATGATGAATGGAAGACAGCAGAGCACAAGATGCAAGAATAATGCTTGACCAGTGACGTATTATGCAAAATTGAATCAGATAACAAAGAAGATATCGGTAATACTGGTCTACGAGTAATAGCATTAGACCGATATAATGCTCTAGGAAACCTACATGATTTAGATGATCTTGCTGGCCAGTTGTTACATCCGATAAGGAAATACTAAGATGATTGTAGGAACATCATAAACAATATTAGTGCACATTACAGCTGCAATAGACAATAGAGTAAACAATAACCTAAAGAATATAATAAATATGATGTATGGAAGACATCAGAGCACAAGATGCAAGAATAATGCTAGACCAGTGACGTATTATCCATGGAAGCTAAGGAAGAGAATACAATAGAGCAGCAAATGACTTCAATAAGTGTTCGGCGGCAGATAAAATAGATATCTCATTAAAAGTGGCGCCATTACTGCACCTTGCAAACTGACACGGTATTAAGAATCAATAACTTTGCACTCAGGTTTTCTATGTCCAAGTTCACGGTATCTGTGATCTACATGTGATCAGCGATGATTCAGCAGAAAGTCTCCATAGTGTCCGTATGACAGTGACATTCTTCGAGATAGATTTTGAAATATCGAAGGCCTTTTGGAAATCTTTGAAAAAAATAAGGTATTGAAAGACCATTTTCAGAATATACATACCTTGTTTATCCTGCTCAAATGAGACTAAAAAGTTCCTTTACCCCAGCAGTCTAAACAAGGTCTCGTGTATTTTATGGGTTTATTGGGCCAAAAGTAAGCATACCGCTTCCCTTTCTCTTTATGGAGTTTTTTCTCGCCTCCTCTGCTTACCACTTACCGAAAATAGAAAATGATTATTATTCAACCTGGATTCTAAGACCACCAGCAGATCGGCATACAGGCATACTGTATATGGGTTTATAGCTTCCCCTTTTGCAAAGCTCACAAGACGTCACTGCAAGCTACATAAGAACAATGCTCTACCATATTGCCTATCTATTATTAGTTGTAGTTGTATCTATTTTGCTAATATTAGTTGTATATCTGTTGTGTTAATATTAGTTGTATCCGTTAATAGCATCGACTTGGATACGTGAAGGAGTGTGGAGCCATTGGATTGATACTTTGCACGTTCCAGAATCGTGATCGACTGTGTTCCATCTGTTCCAGTCCTCTCCTAGGATTCTAAATGGATTAGAATAAGGAAAAATATCAAATTCTGTACGCTACAAATAGATAGCATTAAACGAAAAAAAGAAAACACCCATAAGAGGAATTGCCTTATGGATGGTAGTTTTCTGCTTAATGCTGTCCAAATATGTGTAAAAGCCATTGATGGAGAGGGAATTAAACGGAGGTGTTATTACCCCGAAATGGAAAGAAAAGGAGGACAAGATAGGAGAAAGCCAGCCGTTCCGAGAGTAAACTGAATAGAACCTGAGACCAAAGTATCTTTTAAAATGCAATAAAAATGACGGTAGGGTACAAATGACGGAGCGTAGGGTAAGTTTCTTTTCTTAGATTTCTTTCTCTTATGTCTTCTAAGATTTCTTCAAGTTTTCTAAGATTTCTTTCACCCCCATCTTTAAGACTTATTCATCTAACTTCGCAAACCTTATTGATATTGCTAACATGTCTTACATCTCATACATTCTTGATTATGTCTCTTCCCACTATAAAACGAAATTCCTCATTTGTTCATTTCCTATTTGATTTATAAATGACTTTATTAATAAATTCTAGCTTATTTCTTCTTTTATTTATAACTTCTATCAAGTTTATTGATATATCTTACTTGATTAATATTATTGAACATATTATTAATAAATTCTGTTCCAGGTATAATAAATTCTTGCTTTGTCATCGAGCAATTCTTGATTATGTCTCTTCCCACTATAAAATGGAATTCCTCATTTGTTCATTTCCTATTTGATTTATAAATGACTTTATTAATAAATTCTCGTTTATTTCTTCTTGTATTTATAATTTCTATCAAGTTTATTAATATATCTTACTTGATTAATATTATTGAACATATTATTAATAAATTCTGTTCCAGGTATAGTAAATTCTTGCTTTGTCATCGAGCGATACCGCCTCTTCGTACTGATATCGATCTTTTACTTCTTCTATGACTTCTTCTTACTTCTATTGTAAGACTTCTCGCTTCTATGTGACTAGTCAATTGTTAGGTGATAAGGATCTGTTTCTGTTTTGGGTGCCAATTTTTGTACTGCACCGACAATACCGACATGCATACACGGAAATGCTAGGTGGGTGCACTCTTCATTGAACGATCAACCCACGAATAGTCGTCTGTGCTGTCTTGTAAATACCTGTTGTCTGTACATAATTATTTTGTCTAACGTGACAGAAAGTGGAATAACTTTGACACTTTGATGTACTTTTCCCTTGATTTCTTGATCGGAGTGAGAGGAGGTTTTTAAATTGCAATAAATTATTTAAAAAAAAAATCCTTTCTTACGTGGTTGGTGCTGCTGGCTATTTCGGGGGTGAACTCCACCTTGTGAGGGCTATTCAGCTGGTAACTGGTAAACCTATGACCTAGCGCTCAGAAGACAGACGTGCTACCCTCCAAGCTAACCACGTAAGAAAGGAAATTTTCCAACCTTTGTGACTCAGTCGGACCACAAGGTGGTCGCAGAACTCCAAATCACCCAAGTAATCGTGCCCAAGCTTTGCCCGCTCCGCTTCAGTTCATTTCGAGACTTTGCCTTTAGAACCAGTCTTTAGTTTCAGATTTGCCTTTAGAACGTTTCAGATTTCGTTTAGATTGTTTGAGTATTGGAATGGGTTTGTGTGTGTTTATATCGTGATGCCTGCATGGAATCCGGTTAATGTGTTGTATGCTTTGTCCACGGCCTCTTCCATGCTAAAGGTTTTTGAACGTTCTCTTGGTGGATCGTTGTTCGGTGGAGCGGAGAAAGAGAAAACACTGAAGAATACAGGACACAGAGAATCGAGGAAGATAGAATACCTAGCCTAGGAGAGTGAAGCTGGAAAATGTCAGTGGTTGAAGATCTAAGGGGAGGCCGAAACTCAGATGAATTGACAACATCAAGGAAGATGTAACAGAGATTGGATTATTCTTTACCGATGCATGTATTAAGGAATTTTAATTGTGTTAAGCATGAATGCTTGTCACAAATGTCGTTCCCTGCTTAATGCACTCCGCTAATTTTTATGACTTGACTTGGACTCGAACCACCAACCTCCAGATCCGAAGTCTACCGCGCTCACCACTACACCACTGAGGTTGGTGATGCATGTATTATGTTCTCGGAACGGCTGGCTTTCTCCTATCCTGTCTTCCTTCTCTCTTCGATTTCGGGACGATAAGACCATAGCAGTTACAGCTCCCTCCGTCAAACCTCTTTAAAAAAAAAACATTCCCCCATAGCGCTTTAACCATTATCTATGCATGTCGTTCGCGCCGCTTTTAAACTTTAAACCCAGCAAAAAGGCAAGGCAAAACCAATTTTATCTCCACAGGGTGATCATGGGCAGACTTGTTGCTATTGACAGGTTAATAAAATCAGACCTTTTTTAGACTGATGGTGTAAAGGGACTTTTCGGTCCTGTTTGGGCAGGATGAACAAGGCATATTCTATTCAATATAAAGGTCATGTGTAAGGACCGAAGGGTAAGCTCGTCAACAACAATCCTAACATACCTTCAGCTGTTTGCACAACCACATAAACTCTATCATTGGCATGTACTACATTATTTACAAAAGACTTTGCCATGTACTCCATTTGACTCACAACTGTACTCTATGTACTTTTTATGTGTATTGTACTCTATTTTACAATTCGCAAAGCTCGAGTAAAACAGACATAAAATTCTTGATTGATTAAATGAAATGTGCAAATTTTGCACAATATGATTCGGTTTCGTGAGGTATTTGCAAAACAGTTTCGCAATCCATTTTTAGACACTAAAGGCACTAGACATGGTCCATTTTTAGACTTTTACGGTTTTGAGGCAGTGGACGTCCAGTTTTAGGTTACACGATTTTGAAAAAAACCTTTCTTTTTGTGGCAAATATGGGACACAAAATTTCAGAGTGTCCGAATAAGTTCACACATCAGATAAGCTCTTAGCGCAGCGGGTATTTTGAAATTCCTGTCCAATGTGTTGAAAAGCATTCTGTACATGGCGATTATAAAAATATTAAAAAAAGGATTACCTGTCTTCCTTCTCTCTTCGATTTCGGGACGATAAGACCATAGCAGTTACAGTTCCCTCTGTCAAACCTCTTAAAAAAAAAGGAAGATGTAACAGAGATTGGATTATTCTCTACCGATGCATGTATTAAGGAATTTTAATTGTGTTAAGCATGAATGCTTGTCACAAATGTTCCCTGCTTAATGCACTTTGAGGATAAAATTCCATACCTCGGCTGGGATTGAACCCACGCCCTCCTGTTTACCAGGCGAGCGCCTTGACCACTACACCACCGATGTCAGTGGTTGAAGATCCAAGGGGAGGCCGAAACTCAGATGAATTGACAACATCAAGGAAGATGTAACAGAGATTGGATTATTCTTTACTGATGCATGTATTAAGGAATTTTAATTGTGTTAAGCATGAATGCTTGTCACAAATGTCGTTCCCTGCTTAATGCACGCCGCTAATTTTTATGACTTGACTTGGACTCGAACCACCAATCTCCAGATCCGAAGTCCACCGCGCTAACCACTACACCACTGAGGTTGGTGATGCATGTATTACTAATATTATTGTCATTAACTTATCAAATAGATGAGACCTTTTTTAGACTGATGGTGTAAAGGGACTTTTCGGTCCTGTTTGGGCAGGATGAACAAGGCATATTCTATTCAATATAAAGGTCACGTGCAAGGACCGAAGGGTAAGCTCGTCAACAACAACCCTAACATACCTTCAGCTATTTGCACAACCACATAAACTCTATCATTGGCATGTACTACATTATTTACAAAAGACTTTGCCATGTACTCCATTTGACTCACAACTGTACTCTATATGTACTTTTTATATGTATTGTACTCTATTTTACTTACAATTCGCAAAGCTCGAGTAAAACAGACATAAAATTCTTGATCGATAAATGACATTATTTACAAAAGACTTTGCCATGTACTCCATTTGACTCACAACTGTACTCTATGTACTTTTTATGTGTATTGTACTCTATTTTACTTACAATTCGCAAAGCTCGAGTAAAACAGACATAAAATTCTTGATCGATCAGCTTGTGGTTATTGGTACTTTACGACCATTTTAACGGTCGACTTTATTGCTTTTTAAATATGCCTGATTATGTCGCATGTCTAGTTGGCCACGGTCCTTGCGAAGTTCTTGGATAACTTCTGGTATGTGTGTAGTTGGTACTTGGTAGATGTGTACACTTGTTATGTCTACCATGACAAAGGGGCTTTGGAGTTTGGAATGTAGAGAATTTTAATGGTTTTATGGAGTAGTGATGTTGCATTATTAATCAATTTATTAATGCATGAGGTGATGGTAGACATTTTATTTATGAATTCAGGAGGTGACATAAGTACATAAAAAGTTAAAGTAACAAATGAAAGCAAACATAGTATGTATATAATATTATAGGTGTGTAGAGACAGAGGAAGAGTTACGAGTAGGCATAAAAAGTAAAAAGATATCCTGAAACTAGACACCAAAAGAGATTGTAAAACTAGATACCCACCCATCAAATAAAATAAGTAAGAATTCAGTCCTTGACAACCAAAGAAATTAACAATGTGATTCGGTTTCGTGAGGTATTTGCAAAACAGTTTCGCAATCCATTTTTAGACACTAAAGGCACTAGACATGGTCCATTTTTGGACTTTTAGAAACGGTTTTGAGGCAGTGGACGTCCATTTTTAGGTTACACGATTTTGAAAAAAAAAACCTTTCTTTTTGTGGCAAATATGGGATACTAGACATGGTCCATTTTTGGACTTTTAGAAACGGTTTTGAGGCAGTGGACGTCCATTTTTAGGTTACACGATTTTGAAAAAAAAAAAACCCTTTCTTTTTGTGTCAAATATGGGACACAAAGTTTCAGAGTGTCCGAATAAGTTCACACATCAGATAAGCTCTCAGCGCAGCGGGTATTTTGAAATTCCTGTCCAAAGTGTTGAAAAACATTCTGTACATGGCGATTATAAAAATATAATGAAAAGGATTGTCAGATAAGCTCTCAGCGCAGCGGGTATTTTGAAATTCCTGTCCAAAGTGTTGAAAAACATTCTGTACATGGCGATTATAAAAATATATTAAAAAGGATTAAAATTGAACAAAGTGACAATGGCTACAAAAAGTACAAGATAATATTTCAAATTTCATGCAAGTAAACTTAAATAAAAGGAGATATTGTATGAACATTTGAAAATTGAATCACTTAAACACAAGAGACGCGATAGGATATCTTATCTTCAAAGTCTGGAAATGAAAATGTATCACTAATATCACTAATATTGTATGAACATTTGAAAATTGAATCACTTAAACACAAGAGACGCGATAGGATATCTTATCTTCAAAGTCTGGAAATGAAAATGTGTCACTTTAATCTCAATATTGAAAATTGCAAAGGACTCCATTCCCAATTTCTCAGTTCGACAGTTGTTCCTCACCTCGTCTTTTGACTTAGGAACAAAAATGTCTGACGAAAGTGCAAAACAAATGCCTTGAAACTAGAAAAGAACATGAACCCGTGACTTATTCCAAGGGAAAGTTAAGCAAAAGCACGCCACATGATATAGAGCAGGGGTTTCCAACTTGTAAGTGTATGCGGGCCACATGCTACATTGGCAGGTACTTCGCGGGCAAAATACACAAGGGAGCAGGCCCGTATCCAGGATTTTCTTGAGGGAAAAATTACATACTTACCTATGTCCAGGTATTCTTTACTTTAACAAACTTGTAAGAAGTTCCAAGTCCAAGTCATGAGGCATTATTGAGATTTCCTCATAAACACATAGCTGCAAGGAAAAAACTATTGCCGTCGGGCTAAATATTGTTTTCAAATCTTTAAACACGTTCTCTCTATTGTTGACGTTTATTTCTTTAACTTTTATTGTGATATCTGTTTTCATGTTAAAAGCTTGCTTGGGAGTGTCATGTGTCACATTATCAGATCTAGAATTACAGTTAATTAATATTCGTCCAAGCGCGGACCTTTCGAGTCTGCTTGATTTTCTTTAAATGTATGTGTGAATATTTTAGTAAATTTCAGTATGTAATTTCTTTTTCGAATTTACTGTTGCTTCTGTGTTAAAGTGTGCGTCTTGGTCCATTACCGTTGGCAGTTTTCAGCTAGAACTCTGTCATCTTGCTTGTTGTATTAGTCACCTATCTTTATTCTTTTATCAATGGATATTGGACAATGTTCAATAAAAACTGTACTTAATCTTTTTTAACTTTTGATTCTAAAACTTCTTTTAAGTCCATATCTTTCGATTTCCTTGAAACCAACTTTGGCAAACGTGGACCTTTCTAACAAACTTAGAGCCAACCTTTGTGACCCAGTCGGACCACAAGGTGGTCGCAGAACTCCAAATCACCCAAGTAATCGTGCTATTCTTGATTATGTCTCTTCCCACTATAAAATGGAATTCCTCATTTGTTCATTTCCTATTTGATTTATAAATGACTTTATTAATAAATATAAGATTCTAGCTTATTTCTTCTTTTATTTATAATTTCTATTAAGTTTATTGATATATCTTACTTGATTAATATTATTGAACATATTATTAATAAATTCTGTTCCAGGTATAGTAAATTCTTGCTTTGTCATCGAGCGATACCGCCTCTTCGTACTGATATCGATCTTTTACTTCTTCTATGACTTCTTCTTACTTCTATTGTAAGACTTCTCGCTTCTATGTGACTAGTCAATTGTTAGGTGATAAGGATCTGTTTCTGTTTTGGGTGCCAATTTTTGTACTGCACCGACAATACCGACATGCATACACGGAAATGCTAGGTGGGTGCACTCTCCATTGAACGATTAACCCGTGAACAGTCGTCTGTGCTGTCTTGTACATAACTGTCGCCTGTACATAATTATTTTGTCTAACGTGACAGAAAGTGGAATAACTTTGACACTTTGATGTACTTTTCCCTTGATTTCTTGATCGGAGTGAGAGGAGGTTTTTAAATTGCAATAAATTATTTAAAAAAAAAATCCTTTCTTACGTGGTTGGTGCTGCTGGCTATTTCGGGGGTGAACTCCACCTTGTGAGGGCTATTCAGCTGGTAAACCTATAAATTCTGTTCCAGGTATAGTAAATTCTTGCTTTGTCATCGAGCGATACCGCCTCTTCGTACTGATATCGATCTTTTACTTCTTCTATTGTAAGACTTCTCACTTCTACATATGTGCCTCTTGTCAATTGTTAGGCGATAAGGATCTGTTTCTGTTTTGGGTGCCAATTTTTGTACTGCACCGACATGCATACACGGAAATGCTAGGTGGGTGCACTCTTCATTGAACGATTAACCCGTGAACAGTCGTCTGTGCTGTCTTGTACATAACTGTCGTCTGTACATAATTATTTTGTCTAACAGTGACAGAAAGTGGAATAACGTTGACACTGTGATGTACTTTTCCCTTGGTTTTTGATCGGTGTGAGAAGGGGTTTTTAAATTGCAATAAATTATTTAAAATTTCCTTTCTTACGTGGTTTGTGCTGCTGGCTATTTTGGGGGAGAACTCCACCTTGTGACTCTTGTGAGGGCTATTCAGCTGGTAGCTGGTAAACCTATGACCTAGCGCTCACAAGGCTGACGTGCTACCCTCCAAGCTAACCATTCTGGCTCCAAGCTAACCATAAAAAAAAATATTCCCCTATAGGCGCTCCAAGTATTATTTATGCATGTCGTCCGCACCGCTTTTAAACTTTAAACCCAGCAAAAAGGCAAGGCAAAACCGATTTTATCTCCACAGGGTGATCATGGGCAGACTTGTTGCTATTGACGGGTTAATAAAATCGAGTGATGATGCAAATCACCAACCCATGCACATCGAGATGTGTGAATGAAACACAGAGGATGTGTTCGGCATACGAAATGAGACGGAAATTTCTTCCAGTGATAGTGCGTTCTCACCGGTGTGATGCATCTAAGACCGGATTCACCGACCGAAGTGAGATCCAAGTTTTATCTCCCTATTTTCAAGAAGAATAAATAAATAAAAAATACACAAAAATACGGAGTGCTCCATCATTATGAGAAAAAAAGACGTTTGATAGAGGGAACTGTAACAACGGAGGTTTTATCGTCAAGGAATCGAATAGAGAAGAAGGACAGGATAGGAGAAGGCCAGCCGTTCCGAGAATGAACCTTATCTCTGTAGGATAAAGTTCGCCCCGGGCGAGAATCGCATTCGCGACCTAGCGTTTACAAGGCAGACTAACCAGGCTAGCTAGTTCTAAGTTCGATTGTTTGATAGAAGTTTAACGTGTATACCTACTGTTTTTTACTGACGAGTGGTGTACCCTCCGCCTCCATTTGGCGACAGGCTATCCGACCTGAGTGGGGTCAGATAATGGTCACCCACCCACCACGCGTATCTTTGCTTAACTTCAGTGCTTTGGAAACTAGTGCATTCAACGTGCTATTGCGACTCCACCATTGTGAATGAAACACAGAGGATGTGTTCGGCATACGAAATGAGACGGAAATTTCTTCCAGTGATAGTGCGTTCTCACCGGTGTGATGCACCTAAGACCGGATTCACCGACCGAAGTGAGATCCAAGTTTTATCTCCCTATTTTCAAGAAGAATAAATAGATAAAAAATACACAAAAATACGGAGTGATCCATCATTATGAGAAAAAAAGACGTTTGACAGAGGGAACTGTAAGGATGGAAGTCTTATCGTCAAGAAATCGAATCGAGAAGGAGGACAGGATAAGAGAAGGCCAGCCGTTCCGAGAATAAACCTTATCTCTGTAGGATAAAGTTCGCCCCGGGCGAGAATTGCATTCGCGACCTAGCGTTTACAAGGCAGACTAACCAGGCTAGCTAGTTCTAAGTTTGATTGTTTGATAGAAGTTTAACGTTACTGTATACCTACTGTTTTTACTGACAAGTGGTGTACCCTCCGCCTCCATTTGGCGACAGGCTATCCGACCTGATTGGGGTCAGATAATGGTCACCCACCCACCACGCGTGTCTTTGCTTAACTTCAGTGATCCTTTAGAAACTAGTGCATTCAACGTGCTGTTGGCACTCCACCATCGCTGCTGGCTGCAACTAGTTGTTACACATGTTTCAAACTCAAGCTCAGCCAAAAGGTTGCCTTCCTTGTCTAATATTATCGGGCATAATAAAACAACCAGCATTTAAGGACCACCATTTTATAGCTACTGACTCCTCGTCTTGTGGTTATTGGTACTTTACGACCATTTTAACGGTCGACTTTATTGCTTTTTAAATATGCCCGATTATGTCGCATGTCTCGTTGGCTACGGTCCTTGCGAAGTTCTTGGATAACTTCTGGTATGTGTATAGTTGGTACTTGGTAGATGTGTACACTTGTTATGTCTGCCATGACAAAGGGGCTTTGGAGTTTGGAATGTAGAGAATTTTAATGGTTTTATGGAGTAGTGATGTTGCATTATTAATCAATTTATAAATTCATGAGGTGAGCTTGTGGTTATTGGTACTTTACGACCATTTTAACGGTCGACTTTATTGCTTTTTAAATATGCCTGATTATGTCGCATGTCTAGTTGGCTACGGTCCTTGCGAAGTTCTTGGATAACTTCTGGTATGTGTAGTTGGTACTTGGTAGATGTGTACACTTGTTATGTCTGCCAGGACAAAGGGGCTTTGGGGTTTGGAATGTAGAGAATTTTAATGGTTTCATGGAGTAGTGATGTTGCATTATTAATCAATTTATAAATTCATGAGGTGAGGGTAATACAATTTATTTATAAATTCAGGAGGTATTGCTGAGCACATAAAAAGTTGAGTCAACAAAGTCAAGCAAATAGTAATAGAGACAAAGGAAGAGTTCCTAAAAATAGACATAAAAGAGGTCCTAAAACTAGATAGCTAGATACCCATCCAACAAGAATTTAGTTCTGGACAACCAAAGAAATTCCAGATCTTATGGAACAAAGATCACATGTTGTACCCTATACGCCTCATAGACTCACCTTTACTCTTACAGCAAACTGAACCAAACTGGTCCAATTCCATTCAAAGTAATTGAAAATGCTCCACAGATTAGCTTGGACTTTAATAAAGCCATAAATTTAAAATCGGCCAAACCGGTAATCCATAAATTGAAAAACAATATATTATAATGTCAAATAATGTCAATTTTACTTGTACTGTTCACTCCAATAATGCCAATACTTGGTTTACTTCTCACAGCATTGAGAGTGTTGAAGTAATCTCATGAATGTCATCTATTTCACTTCCTGATATTTCACACCCTCACAAATCAGTGGCGTAGCTCTAGCGTGAGAGGCGGACCACTCACGCCATGACCAACTCTAGGCTGTGTCAGACCGGCGCGCGCCGCGCCAGAAAGTGTGCGGCGGGGTGAACACTCAAGCTATGACTATAACTCTAGTTCTGTCGGAACGTTTCCGACTTATTGAGCACATAAAAAGTTGAGTCAACAAAGTCAAGCAAATAGTAATAGAGACAAAGGAAGAGTTCCTAAAAATAGACATAAAAGAGGTCTTAAAACTAGATAGCTAGATACCGATCCAACAAGAATTTAGTTCTGGACAACCAAAGAAATTCTCAATCTCATCTGGAACAAAGATCACATGGTGTACCCTATACGCCTCATAGACTCACCTTTACTCTTACAGCAAACTAAACCAAACTGGTCCAATCCCATTCAAAGTAATTGAAAATGCTCCACAGATTAGCTTGGACTTTAATAAAGCCATAAATTTAAAATCGGCCAAACCGGTAATCCATAAATTGAAAAACAATGTGTACAACAATCTTGAGGACTTATTGCTAAACGTTTTTAGTTTTTACCTACAAATTTATAGGTATAACATAATTCACAACATAATGGACCAAAGTCTCCTGCTATGCCTGAATCATGACACATCCATCTGGACTTTGAATACTGTAAAAGAGTATAAACATACGAACACAACACTGGGTATCACTGTATTTATATTTATACTAAATCTATCACTATATACTTATTCTCTCTAAACTTATACTCAGTAACAGTAAGCACATTAATGTACACCGAGATAAGTATATTTGAGCATATGCATCACAATCCATTTCATATTCATGGCCTACCTTGATTTGTAGGGAGCTGGAATACTAGTTCAGGTGTGCTCATGTACGGTTAAAGGTTACTCTAGAAAAGAAAGAGGAAAAGGAAGGAGGGACAACCTTTGTGGAGCAGTGAACTGAGCAAAAATCCATGTACCTTCTATATACTCGTAGTTATGTGACTTTTGAACACAGTATGTATCTATAGTTTACCTAGAAAGGTTACTCATGTACTGTTAAAGGAAAAGGAAGGAGGGACAACCTTTGTGGAGCAGTGAACTGACCAAAAATCCATGTACCTTCTATATACCTACTCGTAGTTATGTGACTTTTGAACGCAGTATGTATCTATAGTTTACCTAGGTATGTATATTTATACCTCTATGGATTTAATATTATATCTCTTTATTTTATGTATCTTTATTCTACGAATTTCATATGTTATTTCTCTACGGTTATCTAAATATCTTTGATTGTTGAGCAATGATCTAAATATCTCGTAAATCATATTCTGTCGATAACTTCCAACTTTCAAAGAGACAAGAGGGTTTCTGTTCGAATGAACAATGTTTCTTTGTAATCAGGCGGGTGGTGTGGGTGTGGTAGCGTTAATGGAATGCTGCCAAGCTCGACAGTCATTTTGGGCGCAAGAAAACCTTTCTCGGCTATTTTCATGTCAACCTCTTTAACAAGACTGTACTTATGTACCTACTTACTACTTATGTCTCATATTGTGAACATCTACTTAAAATCTACTATCGCGGACAGTATTTCACGCTAGAAATGTGGTTAAATGTGTTTTGCTTCAGATAAACATCTTTTGAATCGGTTTTGGAAGCTCTGTTCTCAACGGTTCTGTTACTCACTTTACTTTCTGTCTCCATGAGATTCCATCTCTTGTAGACCTTGTAGTTGATTTTAGGATGGACTCAAATCCCTCTCAACTTTGGACAAAATTAGGACGGTCAGTTAAAATGATTTCGTTCAAAGATTGTATTTTCAAAAGTGATTAGCTTTTTTGTTTATAATTTATTAGGGAGTTTTCTTCAATATAACTGTACTACAAGTATTCTGTATTCTGTAATGTATTGATAGATTCTGACGTGACTTTGTGAAGATTCATCTTGAAAAGAAGAACACAAATAGCTTTTAGAACACAAGAACACCATCAACTGTGAAGAGTAAAAGCTATTTGTGTTATTCTGTAATGATTATGACAAGTATTATTATAGTTTTTCTTAGAATACGTTTCTAATTCTTTCAAGAGTATGTTCTTACAGCCTTTTTTCGATGTTTTCTTTCATTTGCTTTTCTATCTCTTCCCGTTATACGGGTTATAATCTTCCAAGGGATGAGTTTTGTTCAAAATCAAAGGCCGAAAAGCAAATAATATCACATATGGCCTAGAATTCAGGTCCTAAAATCCTAGACCTAGATACTTAGAGTGTAAATAAATGAGAAAATAAATAGATAAATTTAAATAAAGAAATAAACGTTATTATATCGGTTCTTTACACAAACAAGTTCATAAAGTCCTTATCAAAGGAAATGTAACAGTTTTCATACAATGCTAGTGGAACTTAAAAGCCAAAATTAGTTATAGTTAACAATAAAATAATCAAGATCAAAAGCAAGTATGTACCATAGTAGCTCGAAATCAAGTTTAATTCAAACAAGTAGTTTTATTCAAAGAGAGACACCTACCTTAGTATATCAACAATATCTATTTCATAAATATCAATTTATTGTTACCTATTAATCACTTGCCTGCTATTGTAAGTCAAATAACAAAACCCAATTCTTTTTCAACATGAATAATGGAAAGTAAAAATGAGCTCAATATCAAAGGTACTCACTCATATTTCACAATCAAATGCCTTTTTGAAGTCAAAAAACCTTTCTTTCTGATTAACAGTTGATTCAAAAGTTCAGAAAGTATTAAATAAATTCATGAATTGACATGATTTGAAGTTTAAAAAGTTCGATATCTAGCATTGTAATCATAGCCTTTCTTTGTTACCTTTGCTCATTTTTTTTTAGATTTTAGCCTTTTAGTAGTCCATTCAATAGGTAGATATTTTCTTTAGGGCTTGTTGGTTTCAATGATGTGTATTACCCAGTTTGATTACTCACTCATATTTCACAATCAAATGCCTTTTTGAAGTCAAAAAACCTTTCTTTCTGATTAACAGTTGATTCAAAAGTTCAGAAAGTATTGAATAAATTCATGAATTGACATGATTTGAAGTATAGTTCGATATCTAGCATTGTAATCATAGCCTTTCTTTGTTACCTTTGCTAATTTTTTTAGCTTTTAGCCTTTTAGTAGTCCATTCAATAGATATTTTCTTTAGGGCTTGTTGGTTTTCATGATGTGTATTACCCAGTTTGATTACTATTAACCTTAGATATAATTATTTAGTACACTCAGTAGCATTTTTCTTTTCGCGCCATTAAAATTAATGTTCTTTTCTTCTGGGCTTATGTCGAAAGATGCCAAGATTTTATCTGGGCATGTTTCTATTAATATTTTAATTTTGTAAAAGTTCAATTAACACCGACCTGGTTTTTACAAGGTGTTGGTGCGTTGGCAGCTGGCATGTCTTTGTAGAATTTTCAAAACTAGTTCCCTTAACATGTTATTGGCATGGGTTTCTATGATTTATTTCATTCAGTGAGATATTTTTCGATTCCATGATATGTCACAAGGTTCACGGGTTTCCAATCCGCGTTTTGACACCCGACATTGCCATTACCAATCATATCATAATAAATGAATATGTTGGGCGCAATGTATGAAATAGCTCAAAAATAAGGAATATGCATGTTGGGCACAATGCACGAAATTGCTCAAAAATCAGTGAGAGCTTCTTCAGGAAAACTCTGTCAATTAAAGAGAGGAAAAATCGAGCACCGATTTCGGGGAGAGCATTCCCAAGAAATCGGGGTCTGCGCATTTCAAGTTGTCACCAATTACCCTAATCGAAAGCCTGATTCACACTATAGTGCCAGTCAAGGTCCGGTCACGGTCCGGTAACGGTCCGATCAAAAGATTGAGTATCTCAAAAATAATGAATATGCATGTTGGGCACAATGCACGAAATTGCTCAAAAATCAGTGAGAGCTTCTTCAGGAAAACCCTGTCAATTTTAAAGAGAGGAAAAATCGAGCACCGATTTCGGGGTGAGCATTCCCAAGAAATCGGGGTCTGCGCATTTCAAGTTGTCACCAATTACCCTAATCTTAAAGATGTGTCCACAGATAGTCGACCGGCCGTCAAACGGCGTCGATCCACATCGATTCATTATAAATTTACATCGATCGACGGCCGTCGACTATGTGTGGACAGGTGGACACACCTTAATAATAAGCAGAAACGCACTGTTTTCGTGTATTGGCGGATTAGTCATTTTTCTTCTTCTTCTTCTTCTTCTTCTTCTTCTTCTTCTTCTTCTTCTTCTTCTTTTTCTGTATGCTGTGTCATCTGGCAATCCAAACTTTGGACGCGTTTTGACACCCGACATTGCCATTACCAATCATATCATAATAAATGAATATGTTGGGCGCAATGTATGAAATAGCTCAAAAATAATGAATATGCATGTTGGGCACAATGCACGAAATTGCTCAAAAATCAGTGAGAGCTTCTTCAGGAAAACCCTGTCAATTAAAGAGAGGAAAAATCAAGCACCGATTTCGGGGTGAGCTTTCCGGGCTTTCTTCCCACCAAGTTCAAGTTACTATGGTCATAACCGTCATAAGGGCATGGAAGGATAGGACGTTGATAACTTCAACTACTCCACCTTTAGTTCTATTTTAAGAGCAAGCAATGTGCTATACTTGCGTATCGTCATCAATCTCAATATTGCACCCAGTTCTCGCAGCACGTGGGTGTGCATGGGATTGGGAGCATTGTGTTTTTGATCGTTTCGCATTAAACTGAGATATAAAACTCCCATTCATATGCAATCGAGGGCAGTCAAATAAAGGCATGTACAAGTACACGGTTTTGAAGTGCTGTCATGTACATGGGCGCATTCATAATTCTACAGGGTTCCCCTGACAAGCGCATCTGTGCTCCGAGGCCGATCGTATTTTGTTGGAGACTGGAGACGGAAATTTAACGACGCGACGATGAACCCTGTCACTCAAAAGAAAGAAAAAGAATGTCCATCTTTCTGTTATTTGTTTTTTGGATGATTATATTTAAGTTTCCTGATCATAATATACAAACCAATCATCAGATTACAAATACAAACTGGTACAAACGGCTGATACAAACCAATCAGCAGATTGTGACCTGAGATAGAGAATAATACGCAGAAACGCATTGGTTTTAGCGAATTGAGTGATTTCGCGGATTGCGCCCAACATGTCCACCTCATAAATCATACTTGACACACGTATTTAAGTTCGAATGACGTCATCCATGGGTCAGTCGATGATCAAAGACACTTTACAACTTTGGTTTTCAAAAATTTTCTCAAAAATTCGACGTGTTGGATATACGGGTTAAAGGCTTTCCTCGCGTAATATTATTACGTCAGAACTTTCCAAAGTACAAAATTCAAGGAGTTTTTTTTATGGAACACGGGAAAGTTTCTGTTTCCACTTCCACCCTGTATTTCATATCCGACGTGATCTTGTCTGGCGTACTTTATGACTCAGAAAATTGGCGAGGACAAAACCCAATAAGGTGGAATTGCCACCAACACCACTACGAGAACTCCAGCTAGATGTAGAAAGTAGAATTCTACCAACATAGAACAGAAAATAGAATTCTAACAACTGTTGGTAAAACGTTAAGTACGTAGGACTGTGCAGAATAGAACTAGAAACAGGGTGACCAAAAAGTGTACAAACATATCAAAATTGAAGGGGTGCAAAAAAAGGCCTATAGAAAGGAAAAGAGAAATAACAATAAATTTATATTTAACGAAGAACTTTTACTAGTGGACTATTATTGGGAAAGGTAAAACCTAAACCTTTGACAAATAGAGTGTGCCCGAAGGCATGTGAACTGTTTCACTCAACTCGATCCCCATCATTTTCTTTCTTTTTCATCCCCCAAAAGTGAACACAGAAAGCCCAAAGTGGCTGAGGTGTAAGGCAACCCTAACCTTGAGGGAAAATACTGTTCGAATACGAAAATCCCTGGAAAGCACCTTATTGAGAAAGGGTTAAATCCATGCACCGCCTCAGAAATTCCTTTCAAGGCTCTTAGGTAGGAATAGGACATAGGTACTTACATATAGGGCGTATCTATGCCCAGAGAGCTAACAAATCTAGAGATAAAAACCATTAAAACATTAATCTCACTAGAATAAACAAGATAAAGAGAGCAAAATGGTCGCGAAAATGATAGGGATCAATAGGGTGGGATAGTTGATAATATTAGACTACATGGAAATGCGACTATTAAACTATTATTATACAGGGTGGCCCAGAGTTTTTTGGCGTTTCTCTCGAATTCAAGATGGAGTGGATACAATCTTTACTACTTCTCCTTCACCTTTTCCCGTGTACAGACAGGGTTGGTGTTTTTTGTCAGCCTTCAATCAGCCCTAGGGTGATTGCTGGCCCCTCATTCGAACTCTTTACGGAAGAACATTGTGTGTAGGCGGATATGCACTATTTCTGCAATTTCTAATCCATTTGCAATCATCAATCATAATAGGTGGGAAGGTGAAGAATTTATTGAATAACACCGGTTTTGCAGTGATCTATGATGACATTTGAAAAGTGATATCCGTAATCCCGTAAATGAGCAATAACAATGACAACATGGTACTGTAAGTTGGGGTAACAATGTCCGTAAGGGTAACATGGTAAATCTGATTGAAAAACCAGCAGCACGCGATTGTCCAGATTGTCTCCCATTCGGATACGAACCATAAACATTGCTTATTTCAGTGATTTATTTGGTGCATTTGTTTAGTTTCAAGTGTACTTTGAACTTTATTTTAGTTATATTACTCTTGTATCCCATCCGAAGGACCATGTTTCTAGCAGCTCAGTGTGGTGAAAAGGATAGGGGTCAGTGAATCTAGAAAGCCCAAAGTGGCTGAGGTGTAAGGCAACCCTAACCTTGAGGGAAAATACTGTTCGAATACGAAAATCCCTGGAAAGCACCTTACTGAGAAAGGGTTAAATCCATGCACTGCCTCAGAAATTCCTTTCAAGGCTCTTAGGTAGGTATAGGTACCTCCATATAGGGCGTATCTATGCCCAGAGAGCTAACAAATCTAGCCAAGACTGCTGAGAGATAAAACCATTAAAACATTAATCTCACTAGAATAAACAAGATAAAGAGAGCAAAATGGTCGCGAAAATGATAGGGATCAATAGGGTGGGATAGTTGATAATAGTAGAGTACATGGAAATGCGACTATTAAAATATTATTATACAGGGTGGCCCAGAGGTTTTTGGCGTTTCTCTCGAATTCAAGATAGAGTGGATAAAAGCTTTAACTAATTCATAGGTGTACTATTATTTGTTCCCATTAGTTGTTTAATTTCTATTATTATTAGGTAGTATACCTACCATCCTTTAGTGATGAAATTACTAGAGTGATGCTTGGAAAAGGTAGTCTCATGAATGTCATCTATTTCACTTCCTGATGTTTCACACCCTCACAAATCAGTGGCGTAGCTCTAGCGTGAGAGGCGGACCACTCACGCTATGTCCAACTCTAGGGTGTGTCAGACCGGCGCGCGCCGCGCCAGAAAGTGTGCGGCGGGGCGAACACTTAAGCTATGACTATAACTCTAGTTCTGTCGGAACGTTTCCGCCTTCTAGGTCTTTCAGACGGTCTGAAGAGTTGGTAATTTCCCAGTATATTCTCAAAGTGGTCCATCGATGTGCCTTGTACAACAATCTTGAGGACTTATTGGTAAATGTTTTTAGTTTTTACCTACAAAGTTGTAGATACAGTATAGCACAATTCACATCATAACGGGACAAAGTCTCCCCCTAAATTATGGCACTACATCTATCTGGACGCTGTAAAAGAGTAAATATAAGAGAACAACACTGGGTATCACTGTATTTATATTTAATCTATCACTATACTTATTCTCTCTATACTTATAAGCATCAGTAACAGTAAGCACATTAATGTACACCTAGATAAGTATAAGACTTAAGACAGCCATGGTAATATTGAAACGGCTATTTTCATGTCAACCTCTTTAACAAGACTGTACTTATGTACCTACTTACTACTTATGTCTCATATTGTGAACATCTACTTAAATCTACTATCGCGGACTGAAATGGGGTTAAATGTGTTTTGCTTCAGATACACATCTTTTGAATCGGTTTTGGAAGCTCTGTTCTCAACGGTTCTGTTGCCCACTTTACTTTCTCTCTCCATGGCATTCCATCTCTTGTAGACCTTGTACCTAGTTGATTTTAGGATGGACTCAAATGACTCAAATCCCTCTCAACTTTGGACAAAATTAGGACGGTCAGTTAAAATAAATATCATATCAAGTTAAAATTGTACAACAATCTTGAGGACTTATTGCTAAACGTTTTTAGTTTTTACCTACAAATTTATAGGTATAACATAATTCACAACATAATGGAACAAAGTCTCCTGCTATGCCTGAATCATGACACATCCATCTGCACTTTGAACACTGTAAAAGAGTAAACATACGAACACAACACTGGGTATCACTGTATTTATACTTAATCTATCACTATACTTATTCTCTCTAAACTTATACTCGGTAACAGTAAGCACATAAATGTACAACTAGATAAGTATATTACAGCCATGGTAATATTGAAACGGCTATTTTCATGTCAACCTCTTTAATAAGACTGTACTTATGTACTGACTACTTATGTCTCATATTGTGAACATCTACTTAAATCTACTATCGCGGACAGTATTTCACGCTAGAAATGGGGTTAAATGTGTTTTGCTTCAGATACACATCTTTTAAATCGGTTTTGGGAGCTCTGTTCTCAACGGTTCTGTTGCTCACTTTACTTTCTGTCTCCATAAGATTCCATCTCTGGTAGACCTTGTAGTTGATTTTAGGATGGACTCAAATCCCTCTCAACTTTGGACAAAATTAGGACGGTCAGTTAAAATTATTTCGTTCAAAGATTGTATTTTCAAAAGTGATTAGCTTTTTTGTTTATAATTTATTAGGGAGTTTTCTTCAATATAACTTTACTACGAGTATTCTGTGATGTATTGATAGATTCTGACGTGACTTTGTGAAGATTCACAAAGAAGAACACAAATAGCTCTTGAAAAGAAGAACACAAATAGCTTTTAGAACACAAGAACACCAACTGTGAAGAGTAAAAGCTATTTGTGTTGTTCTGTAATGATTATGACAAGTATTATTATGGTTTTTCTGAGAATACTTTTCTAATTCTTTTAAGAGTATGTTCTTACAGCCTTTTTTCGACGTTTTCGTTCATTTGCTTTTCTATCTCTTCCCGTTATACGGGTTATAATCTTCCAATTGTTTCAATCCTTGATTTTAATTGTTTATATCCTAGTTTTAACTTCTCTTGCTCTCTTCTTAGTTCTAATTTGTCTCAATGCCTATGTCTTGACTTGCTGATTCTTTCCATCTCAGTGCCCCTAATCCAATCTCAGTAACTCACTAACATCCGTCAGGAATCCACCGTCAAGATGTCTTATCACAGGTGTTGGTCGAAGTGCGTTAACCACCTGCTCGACATAGATAAAAACATACATAGATAAGTATATAAATATAGAAAGATAAGTTCATAAATCTAGATGTAAATATATAGATAAGGCTTTTAATGCTTTTATCATCATAATGTTAGGATCCATTCTTCTCTTAATTGCTTTATTTGATTTATAATGAATCCTTTTTTATCAATTATGTAAACTGATCTCCTGTATTTTATTGTAAATGTAGATCTTTCAATTAAATTAAATTAAATTAAATTAAAATTATTTCGTTCAAAGATTGTATTTTCAAAAGTGATTAGCTTTTTTGTTTATAATTTATTAGGAAGTTTTCTTCAATTTAACTTTACTACGAGTATTCTGTAATGTATTGATAGATTCTGACGTGACTTTCTGAAGATTCATCTTGAAAAGAAGAACACAAATAGCTTTTAGAACACAAGAACACCAACTGTGAAGAGTAAAAGCTATTTGTGTTATTCTGTAATGATTATGACAAGTATTATTATGGTTTTTCTTAGAATACTTTTCTAATTCTTTTAAGAGTATGTTCTTACAGCCTTACAGATGTTTTCTTTCATTTGCTTTTCTATCTCTTCCCGTTATACGGGTTATAAGCTTCCAATTGTTTCAATCCTTGATTTTAATTGTTTATATCCTATTATTCACTTCTCTTGCTCTCTTCTTAGTTCTAATTTGTCTCAATGCCCATGTCTTCACTGGCTGATTCTTTCCATCTCAGTGCCCCTAATCTCAGTAGCTCACTAACATCCGTCAAGAATCCACCGTCAAGATGTCTTATCACAGGTGTTAGTCGAAGTGCGTTAACCACCTGCTCGACATAGATAAAAATATACATAGATAAGTATATAAATATAGAAAGATAAGTTCATAAATCTAGATATAAATATATAGATAAGGCTTTTAATGCTTTTATCATCATAATGTTATGATCCATTCTTCTCTTAATTGCTTTATTTGATTTATAATGATCATATTTGTTTATCTAAAAGTTGTAATTGAAATACGTTTTTATGAGGCAGATGATGAATTTACAAACCTTAACGGAGATGGATATCGCAAGGTGTGTTTTTATAAGCTTACTGATGAGATTCATGAGACTGTGAGCACGCTAAGGAATAAACTCCTCATTGGAACAGTAGAATTCCGAGATATTAAGGTACCTATGTCTAGCCAGCCTAGTTAGCTTGGTTCGTAGCGCGTTTGCTTAGTAAGCGCCAGGCCGCAGGTTCGATCCGGCCCGGGGCGGATTTTACCCTGAACAGATGATGTTCGCACAGAGAACGGCTATCTTCCTTTTCTCTTCGATTTCGGGACGATAAGATCTTAACAGTTACAGTTTCCTCTATTAAACCTCTAAAATAAAGGAAGGACGGGCTAAAAAGAAGAAAAAAAAAGTTTTTCTCGATCTCTGGACTTGGACTATTTCTTGATGGACAAAAGCAACTCCACCAAGTTCAAGTTACTATGGTCATAAGGGCATCCAAGGATAGGACGTTGATAACTTCAACTACTCCACCTTTAGTTCTATTTTAAGAGCAAGTAATGTGCTATACTTGCGTATCGTCATCAATCCCTGGTATGGTCCAAGGACAAGGACAAAACTGTTACAATTAGGTGAAAACCGGACAGTCACCCATCCAGATATTAACTAAAGTCAGTTGCTTTCCTTTATCTCATGAAGGTAAGAGGTGTAAAGAAAAATGGGAATGGACAAAATTGTTAATTTTTTGGAAGAAATTTTTCCAAGTCCAAAAGTTCTCGCGGCACGTGGGTGTGCATGGGATTGGGAGCATTGTGTTTTTGATCGTTTCGCATTAAACTGAGATATAAAACTCCCATTCACATGTAATCGAGGGCAGTCAAATAAAGGCATGCACAAGTACACGGTTTTGAAGTGCAGTCATGTACATGGGCGCAAGTCATGTATATGGGCGCATTCATAATTCTACAGGGTTCCCCTGACAAGCGCATCTGTGCTCCGAGGCCGATCGTATTTTGTTAGAGACTGGAGACGGAAATTTAACGACGCGACGATGAACCCTGCCACTCAAAAGAAAGAAAAGGAATGTCCGTTTTTCTGTTATTTATTTTTTTGATGTATTTAAGTGCGAATGACGTCATCCATGGGTCAGTCGATGATCAAAGACACTTTACAACTTTGGTTTTCAAAAATTTTCTCAAAAATTCGACGTGTTGGATATACGGGTTAAAGGCTTTCCTCGCGTAATATTATTACGTCAGAACTTTCCAAAGTACAAAATTCAAGGAGTTTTTTTTATGGAACACGGGAAAGTTTCTGTTTCCACTTCCACCCTGTATTTCATATCCGACGTGATCTTGTCTGGCGTACTTTATGACTCAGAAAATTGGCGAGGACAAAACCCAATAAGGTGGAATTGCCACCAACACCACTACGAGAACTCCAGCTAGATGTAGAAAGTAGAATTCTACCAACATAGAACAGAAAATAGAATTCTAACAACTATTGGTAAAACGTTAAGTACGTAGGACTGTGCAGAATAGAACTAGAAACAGGGTGACCAAAAAGTGTACAAACATATCAAAATTGAAGGGGTGCAAAAAAAGGCCTATAGAAAGGGGGGTGCAAAAAAAAAAAAAAAAAAAAAGCCTATAGAAAGGAAAAGAGAAATAACAATAAACATTTAACGAAGAACTTTTACTAGTGGAATATTATTGGGAAAGCTAAAACCTAAACCTTTGACAAATAGAGTGTGCCTGAAAGCATGTGATGAGTTCCACTACACTCGACCCCATCATTTTCTTTCTTTTTCATCCCCCAAAAGTGAACACAGAAAGCCCAAAGTGGCTGAGGTGTAAGGCAACCCTAACCTTGAGGGAAAATACTGTTCGAATACGAAAATCCCTGGAAAGCACCTTACTGAGAAAGGGTTAAATCCATGCACTGCCTCAGAAATTCCTTTCAAGGCTCTTAGGTAGGTATAGGTACCTCCATATAGGGCGTATCTATGCCCAGAGAGCTAACAAATCTAGCCAAGACTGCTGAGAGATAAAACCATTAAAACATTAATCTCACTAGAATAAACAAGATAAAGAGAGCAAAATGGTCGCGAAAATGATAGGGATCAATAGGGTGGGATAGTTGATAATAGTAGAGTACATGGAAATGCGACTATTAAAATATTATTATACAGGGTGGCCCAGAGGTTTTTGGCGTTTCTCTCGAATTCAAGATAGAGTGGATAAAAGCTTTAACTAATTCATAGGTGTACTATTATTTGTTCCCATTAGTTGTTTAATTTCTATTATTATTAGGTAGTATACCTACCATCCTTTAGTGATGAAATTACTAGAGTGATGCTTGGAAAAATAAAGTTATCATGAGTAATATTTTTGTTTGTTGAATATTCTGATTTGTTTTTGTTTTTTTTTTTTTTTTCGAGGCGGAAATTGAAGGTTGAAAAATAAATAAATAAATGAATACCTAAATGAGGAAATAATTAAATAAAGAAATACACAACCAACAAACCAAACTTAGTTTCGTAAATTATTTAAGTGTCCCTGATTTCAACCCCCATTTTTCTATAAAAACCACAGCAATTCCTTTAATATTATTATGGCCGATTTTTTCATTTTATTTGTTGCAATTATTATTATATTATTTTACTAGGAAATGTACGCTAATGACCACACCATTTACACAACTGCCCCATTGATCAGTTAATAATTAGATTTAATTACCTCAATGATAGCGGAGACTAGCAATTATATGAGGAGTCATTAACGCTAGCGTAGGGTAGTTATATCAGCGCCGAGGGCGATCACTTTTCAGCACTTTCCACGAAGGGTGGGCAGGCGACCTTAGAATTCTTTAGATTCAAATAAAAATTAAAGACATGAAAAAAATTGTAAAACTTAAATAAATAATAAAATAAATACCTACCAGAAAAAAAACTCGTACCTACGAGGTTTGTATATTTTTTTTCCATAATTAACTTGTAGGTTTTACACCAATTTTTTTGCTCGAGGTAGGTCGTGCTCTTGGGCAAATAAATATGCTCTCTCTCTTTCTCTCCCTACGAAAAACACTATTAGTGGAATAATATTTTGTCTACAATCTACATAATTATTACATTTAATAGCATTAATTACATTACATTTAACATGAAATTTATTGCAATTACCGTAGGAAATATTATTATTAACACAGGAGTAACACGATATGGGCGGGCGATCGAAATTAGAGTCATTTTTTGTTTGTCTTTAGTTTTTCTGTCAGTGATCACCTCACTAAAAATATTCTAAATTGGCCTTGAAATAAGCTCTGAATTACAGGTGAACTTGTTTTATTTTCATTACTTTTTCCTACTGTCCTACCAAAAGTGGTTAATTATTTCGTATAGGTACCTACATACATAGAGCTGACTAGAAAAACGTCAACTTTATCAATCAATTCAAAAGGGGAAGGATCCTTATTTCTCAATTTCCTGTTTCTGTTTTAGAGGATGTGTCTCACTTCCCCAGTCTTCCAATCAAAGGTTTTGGCAGAGCAACAACTAAAACTGATCTGTCCTTTTTTTTTGTTTTTTTTTTTTTTTGCACATAATGTTTTTCAGTCCATGTTTATCTAACCCTGAGCCATTTTACACAAATCTAGATCATAATAATTATCTCGACTAACATTATTGAAGCTCGCCACAAGACAAGAGCAAAACATTTACATGAACTACACAATATACACATGTGGAAAATATAATATAAACATTATTATTATAAATATACCTACCTATATAATACATACTATTATCATATACTTTTACTACATTCTAGATATTACACATTATATCTATTTGTAAAGGGTGTCCCAATAAGAACGCAAGACTTGATTGTGTAATAAAGCATGGTTCTCCGTGGAAAAAATAGACTTCTTAGACGATTTGAGAAGTAAACATTCTGAAATTATGTATGGAACAATAATCAGACATACAACCTCCTCGACTTTCATGGTAGGTACCTATATTCGTTCTCTTTTGAAAAAAAATTTAGATGACAAATTATTATGTATGGAATAATAATCAGACATACAACCTCCTCGACTTTCATGGTAGGTATATTCGTTCTCTTTTGAAAAAAAATTTAGATGACAAATTAGTGAAAATCAGACTGTACCTACCTATCTCCTATCTCGTTGATGCAGTGTCCAATTTCACCTTTCAATGCTTCAAGCTTGTGGGTTTGGAGTAAAGCGGTATGTTGGTGTTATGCAAGGGCTACAAAAGCCAGCGGCGATAGCACGTTGCACCTCTTCCTGATGGATCACTAAAGCAACGTTGAGCGTGGTTGGTTTGTGGATGGGTGACCATCTGGACTATGGACAAGGGAACACACGACCTTTTTCTAAGTATTACATCAAGTACCTATGCCTAGTTTTTTTCCTCTAATTACGATGATTTGTTTAAGCTAAAAACAAATTCCTTGGACTTCTAGAGTGCTCTGATTTAAGAACCCTCTTTTTACCGAGTTTTCAAAGTTCTTTGTACTACATCTATGTGAATAATGTGTTTTGAGGTCGCAAAAAATCTCAGTGTAAACACACACGGCAAGGTTGCTCCCATTATTCAAATCGACCTTAGCCGATTAAGATAGTACGAACCACGATCTAATAATTTAATAAGGTTCAATCATCAATCAAATCATCTATTTAAGATTAGGATTTTTTTCTAGAGAGGTTTGATAGAGGGAACTGTAACTGAAAAAAAAAATCAGTAACTGCTGAAGTCTTATCTTAAAGTGGAGAGAGAAGGAAGACAGGATAGGAGAAAGCCAGCTGTTCCGAGAAAGAACTTTATTTGTTTAGCTGGTTCATCAAGGGGGCCTGAAACCATTTCTGTAGCAAGGGAAATTTCAGGCTGTTTAAGGTCCCCCAGTCAGCCTAGTTAGCTTAGTTGGTAGTGCGTCTGCCTTGTAAGCGCTAGGCCGCGGGTTCGATTCCCGCCCGGGGCGGATTTTATCCTGATGGGATAATGTTCGTTCTCGGAACGGCTGGCTTTCTCCTATCCTGTCTTCCTTCCCTCTTCGATTTCGGGACGAAAAGACCATAGCAGTTACAGTTCCCTCTGTCAAACCTCTTAAAAAAATAGCTAGTTCTAGTGTTAACAGAGGTTAATACAGATTGAATTGTGTGTGGCCAATGAATGTAGACTTTGTAGACCACGTGTAGATTAAACAAAAAGTTCTCTGCCTCATTTGAGATTTGATCCCAGAACCCTCCGGCTATCAGGCCACCTTGACCGAACTTTGAACTAAAAAAGTGGCAACTACCTAATTTATTAATGCGAGCATATATTATGATAGCAATGACATTGGCAATAAAACTCATAAATATGAAAAAATCTTTTTTTTTTTCTCCTTTGAGGCGCTTTAACTCTGGAATACCAGGTCGTTCACGCCGGCAAAAAAATCTTTGTAATAAATATTGTCTCAAAAAAATCTTTAATCCATTTCTTTCCTTATTATTAAATTAGTTTTGTCTTTCGGAATGTTTGCTTTAAATGCCTTCCGGGGTACGAAATTAAAACCAACCATTTTGTTCATATTCTGATCCGACTACCGCTTATAGAACTCACATACATAGATTGTGAATTTGTATTGTGAATTCCTTGGGCAAAGTTCTTTGTAAATCATTGGTTGTAAAGTTGCTTTGTAAATCGGCGACGATTATCACGCATGGGTATCACAAATTGTTTCCATGTTAAAAGATTTGTATTTTTTTTTTTCTATTTGGTGTAACTTTATCTTGAATTTCAAATAATATACAGGGTGGTCTCTTTTACCTTCCGTTCGGCGGCAAGAGACCTGCCTTCTCGCGACCATACCCAGCCCAAATGGTTCCCCCATCCAAATACCTACCAAAGGCAACGTTACTTAACTTCACTGGTCCTTGGGAACTGATGCTACGCTGGTTCAAAATGGGAATAGGACTTGGGCGCTTGCACCCCATTTATGGACAAGTTTGAAATTGATGCTTCAGTTCAGCTTCAGACTCTTTAGGGTTCGATTCCCGCCCGGGGCGGATTTCATCCTGATGGGATATCACCTTCCGTTCGGCGGCAAGAGACCTGCCTTCTCGCGACCACACCCAGCCCAAATGGTTCCCCCATCCAAATACCTACCAAAGGCAACGTTACTTAACTTCACTGGTCCTTGGGAACGGATGCATCCAATGGCCCATCACCGCCCTGCTACGCTGGTTCAAAATGGGAATAGGACTTGGGCGCTTGCACCTCATTTTATGGACAAAAATAGAAAGTAAAAATTCTCAAGTCAGACGGAATCAAATTATGACCAATCAGCTGTTTGAAATTGATGCTTCAGTTCAGCTTCAGACTCTTTAGGGTTCGATTCCCGCCCGGGGCGGATTTCATCCTGATGGGATATCGTTCGTTCTCGGAACGGCTGGCTTTCTTCTATCCTGTCTTCCTTCTCTCTTCGATTTCGGCACGATAAGACCTCAGCAGATACAGTTCCCTCTATCAAACCTCTTGAGAGCCACTATTTTCTTCATAAATATGGTCGATGGTTACGATGGCCCTTATTTTGTTTCACCATTTTTGGTTCTTCCTGTTGATAATTATTACGAAAAAGCTCTTTTTTGTGGTCAATTCCGTCTGGGTTAAATTTAGATCTCTAATTAAAAGCAAACCGCAGTAGGAACTGATCCAAGGTCGCCCCGGTCTAGAACAATACCTCAGAGTTTAACCTTGCGTTGGAAAAGCCAAGTATGCCCGGGGCGATTTGGGCAGTGTTCAAATGAATGGGGTTCACAGAGCTTAAATCGTTTACACGTGGCGATTTGCTGAATAAATTCTGAATAAATTGTCTTTCTTTTTTGCTGTCCATATACAAGAAGAAAAAGATAAAGGAGAAGAAGAAAAGAAGAAGGAGAAAAGAAGAGGAGAATTAGGAGAAGGAAGAAGAAGAGGAGAAGAAGAAGAAGAAGAAAAAAAAAAAGAAGAGGAGGAGGAAAAGATGAAGATCAGGAGGAGGATTAGGAAGAAGAAGAATAAGAAAGAAGGGAGAAAAGGAAAAGAAACTAAAAACACTGAATCACGTTCTAATAAAAAGGACATCAGCTAATCTGCTGAAAATTTTCCACAGTGATGATCTTGGCGATCGTCCTAAGAATAAAGCGGAATGTGAATCCGTACTCAAAGTAGCCCAAAGAAAAAAAAAAAAAAAAACATGAAAAATAAGAACCAAAAAAAAAAAAAAAAAAAACACTGGAAATATAAGAAGAAGGAAACCAAACACGAACAAAAAAAACAACCTCGCTTGAAGCTGATTGATTGATGCAAATTTTTCAAAATGGTGTTTCGTTTGGTAGGAGTAGGTACTAATTATCTTGCCAAACATTTATACCTAAACCCGTGCCGCTTTTAAATAATTTTAAAATCTTTAACCCACTAGGGATTTGTTACAGGTGGGTTGGGCAAAACTGTCCGGTGCTATTGGTCCGTTTTTATCTTTTAATGATTGAGAAAATCGTAGGACTTCTCTATGTAACCGATTGTAGCACGTCACTCGTTTACAAAAGGGTTAGCGCACGTTTCATTCGAATAAAGTTGAACTTATTGGTCCCAGCCCCACCCCTTGTGGTACACCTCCACGGTCGAGATTTTCGGTCCAAACCCCAGGCGGGGTCCGGTAACTACGGGACGCCACCGAAGGCCACTCCGGGAGACCCAAGAATACCAAGTGGGACCCAAGACGGAAAGGTCAGGGGCCAGGAGACATGTCGGCGCGGACTGAGTCAAAGTCTTTCTACATGTCAATATCAGAGGGCAGATATGAGACTGAGTTCTATGTTTGATAAATACATTAATAATAATAATAGATAAATAGAAATACATAAATAGAAGTAATGGAATTTATTGTTTTTAGATGTGATACTATCGATTGTCGTGAGAACTTGCAACCCTAGTGAAACATTTACATTTAAAATAGGAACAGACACAGACAAATCTAGACTTTTATTTATACACATAGGTACGTAGATATTACAACTATGTAGTTCAATGGCAAGTTGCAACTGCAGTGGGATATTTACAACCCTGTTTAGCGACTCGGTGTCAGGTTTGTCACTATCTGGTGATCTTTGTTGATATTGAAAATGACTGTATCATAAATTCATGACTTGGATTGTAGATTTTGCGAACAGCATCGTTTATCTTGTATTCTTCTACCGTGTATCGAGACATATGAAAAGGGAAGAAAAACAAAATAGAGATACAGACAGATCAATTTTAGTTGTTGCTCTGCCAAAACCTTTGATTGGAAGATTGGGGAAGTGAGACACATCCTCTAAAACAGAAACAGGAAATTGAGAAATAAAGATCTTTCCCCTTTTGAATTGATTGATAAAGTTGACGTTTTTCTAGTCAGCTCTATGTATGTACCTATACGAAATAATAAACCACTTTTGGTAGGACAGTAGGAAAAAGTAATGAAAATAAAACAAGTTCACCTGTAATTCAGAGCTATTTTCAAGGCCAATTTAGAATATTTTTAGTGAGGTGATCACTGACAGAAAAACTAAAGACAAACAAAAAATGACTGTAAATTCGATCGCCCGCCCATATCGTGTTACTCTTGTGTTAATAATAATATTTCCTACGGTAATTGCAATAAATTTCATGTTAAATGTAATGTAATTAATGTTATTAATGTAATAATTATGTAGATTGTAGACAAAATTATTCCACTAATAGTGCTTTTCGTAGGGAGAGAGAGAGAGAGAGAGAGAGAGCATATTTATTTGCCCAAGAGCACGACCTACCTCGAGCAAAAAATTTGGTGTAAAACCTACAAGTTAATTATGGAAAAAAAATATACAAACCTCGTACAAGTTTTTTTTTTTTTT
>NW_007379775.1:23940-39851 GCF_000475195.1 Diaphorina citri | reverse complement strand
TCATTACTAATATTTTAGGGAACTGTAAAGCTAGGGGTCTTATCGTCCCGAAATCGAACAGAGAAGGAAGACAGCATATTTAAACATTTTTTTTTTCTTTTTTTAATATTTAAACAAGGTTTTTTTGTTTACATATGTTTAAACTATACCTATGAAATATATAAGACCTTGTTTAGACTGCGGGAGTAAAGGGACTTTTCAGTCTCATTCTGGCAGGATAAACAAGGTATATTCTATTCTATTCTATTCATAGCAGAAAGCCACCCGTTCCGAGAACGAACCTTTTCAGTTTAGGATAAAGCCAAGGTCTCGAGAGCGTGGCTGGCTATATTATTTATAGATGGTCAAATCACACACAGTTTTAAAACAACCTCCACTCAAAAAAAAAGTCTTAACTTAAAACAAAATCCTGTTTCCTAATTTTTTCCTGAACCATCCCCCCAGAAAAAAATCTTCCGTGTACCACGCAAAACTCGGTGCCAAATCCAAAAGTGCACTCATCTCGGGCTAAAGTCATCTCCGGACTTGACGTGCGCAATGCAGGTCAGATGAAAGAACCCGGGGTCACACAAAGACATCAAATGAGTGATCACTTTCCTTTCCTGAACCATCCCCACTAGAAAACCCCTTCTGTGTACCAAACAAACTCCAACCTCCACTTTAAAAAAAAAGTCTCAACTAAAAACAAAATTCTGTCTAAATACATTACTTTCCTTCCTATAGGATAAGGAAAGTAAAAACTAACTTTTTCCTGAAACATACTCCTAGAAAAAAACCTTCCGAGTACTAAACAAACTCGGTGCCAAATCAAAAGTTAACTCACTACAGTTTTAAAACAAACCCCACTCGAAAAAAAAAGTCTCAACTAAAAACAAAATCCTGTTAAAAACTAACTATTTCCTGAACCATCCCCCTAGAAAAAAAAAAACCTTCTGTGTACTAAATTCGGTGCAAAATCCAAAAGGCAAACTCACCTCGTGCTAAACTCATCTCCGGACTTGACGTGCGCAATGCAGGTCGGATGAAAGAACCCGGGGTCACACCAAGACACCAAATGAGCGATCACTTTCCGCCCATACTCGTGATTGGCAAGGGGCACCACCTCAGCCAGCAGCTCGGGTAGGAGGGCTTTCTTGAGGAGAAGGGTGTCATCCACGTTATCCAGGAGGGTGACGAGGACTAGGTGGCCGAATTCCGATGTGGCCACCTCGCGGAGATGGCCTTTGAGCTCTTTGACGATCTTCTTCTTCAGCTGAAAGTGAGAAAAGGAACTGAGTTAGCGGCGATATAGCACGTGAAATTTAATGCGCCAGTTCATATTATGAATCACTGAAGTTGAGCAACATTATTATGATAATGGTTCTTATTTGTACTGCTCGCATAGGACTGGAAAGTCCCTTCATTCCAACAGTAGGCTATTACTATTAGAGTAGTCCCTAGTGGAGCAGTTGCATTTGGGTAAAAAATAATAATAAGGTCGATTCCTACGTACTTAAAAAATTGTGAAAAGAAAAAAATCTGAAGTCGAAACTTTGAAAAAGAATCTTTAAAAGGTCGAAAGCCAGCCTAGTTAGCTTGGTTGGTCGCGCGTCTGCCTTGTAAGCGCTAGGCCGCGGGTTCGATTCCTGCCCGGGGCGGATTTTATCCGGAACGCATTATGTTCGTTCTCGGAACGGCTGGCTTTCTCCTATCCTGTCTTCCTTCTCTCTTCGATTTCGGGACGATGAGACCTTAGCAGTTAGGTTCAGTTCCCTCTTTCAAACCTCTTAAAATAAATAAATAATAATTTAAAAAAAAAAAAAACAACACCAACAACAACAAACAATTTAGGAATTTTTTTTTTTTTTTTTTTTTTTTTTTTTTTTTCAAGTTGGAAATAGAGGTTTGATAGTCTGGCTAAAAGGTGTTAAACAGGGAAGTAGACCAGCTTAGTCTGGCTGGGGGACTTTGAACAGGGAGTATACCAGCCTGAATTTCCCTTGCTAAAGAAATAGCAAAGGTTGAGTGCAAAGGGCATCTACTCGTAAAATTTGTAGCCAAAACCAAATGTCAACCCAAAGCTATCACCCTAGTAGGGCTGATTGAGAGGCTGACAAAGAATGACGACCCCATGTGTACATGGGAAAGGCAAAGAAAAAGAAGAAGTGGAGGTAAAATGGCCTTTGGCCTAACCATTTAGCCAACTCCAAACTTACTTCTGCAGTGACTTCAGGATGGTCTTCTTCGTGACACTCAGAATGGCGGTCTTCATTTCCGGTGACTGTTCGAATATGTCACCCAGACAGTTGATCTTCTTGTCTCCAGTAGACTCGTACAGACCTCCATACAACTCTTGACGCATGGCTAACTTCTGAGCGGGTGATGCTACTTGGTCATGAGCGTACATGAGCACGGGGGAAGCTGTCTGAAATGAGATGGAGAAAGAGACAAAGGTCATAAGATTAAGTGATTTCTAAGAATTCCAAGTTAGACATTTGAGGACTCTGTGGTAGATGTCCCCTTTATGGAACTCATTGTTATGCCATAACTCCTAACCACATTTGAGGGCTCTGTGGTAGATGTCCCCTTTATGGAACTCATTGTTATGCCATAACTCCTAACCTAAATGGTCTAATCAATTTTGAAGAAACTTGACAATATATTAGCACAGACTTGAAGAAAATTTATTCATTACATTTTAGGGTCAATCTGGCTCCTGGGGATTCATAAGGGGATCAATTTTGATGAAACTTGACAATATATTTAGCACAGACTTGAAGAAAATTTATTCATTACATTTTAGGGTCAATCTGGCTCCTGGGGATTCATAAGGGACCTTTACTGAGTGAGTTTTACAAACCACCAAAGAACTAACTAGTACCTAAGATCAATTTTGATGAAACTTGACAATATATTTAGCACAGACTTGAAGAAAATTTATTCATTACATTTTAGGGTCAATCTGGCTCCTGGGAATTTGTAAGGGGCCTTTACTGAGTGAGTTTTACAAACCACCAAAGAACTAACTAGTACCTAAAGGGGGAAGCTGTCTGAAATGAGATGGAGAAAGAGACAAAGGTCATAAGATTAAGTGATTTCTAAGAATTCCAAGTTAGACATTTGAGGACTCTGTGGTAGATGTCCCCTTTATGGAACTCATTGTTATGCCATAACTCCTAACCTAAATGGTCTAATCAATTTTGATGACACTTGA
Source organism: Diaphorina citri (assembly GCF_000475195.1). NCBI lineage: Eukaryota > Metazoa > Arthropoda > Insecta > Hemiptera > Psyllidae > Diaphorina > Diaphorina citri. The sequence continues at coordinate 36,658 of NW_007379775.1, read as the reverse complement.
CTATATATTTAGCACAGACTTGAAGAAAATTTATTCATTACATTTTAGGGTCAATCTGGCTCCTGGGGATTCATAAGGGGCCTTTACTGAGTGAGTTTTACAAACCACCAAAGAACTAACTAGTACCTAAGGCACACTCAACTTACAGTGTGGCTCAACAAGGTGACAACATGAGGCTGAAGGGCCTTGATGATTTCATTCTTCGTATTCTCGTCTCCTGATTTCAACATGTGTTTGACCAGAGCATTGGAATATTTGGACTTGATCATTGCCACGGTGAACGGCAGCAACTCCTTCACAATGTCCTTCTTCACTTGAGGTGAACTCAGCTTCAATAGCCACTGGATGATACGGGACATGTCATGTGAGAACACAATCTAAAATGTGTGGATTAGAGAAGAACAGAACAGAAACATAATTATGGAAAGCACAAATAGATGAGGCATAAAGTTAGTTTTTTTTTTTTTTTCAAGTTGGATGTAGAGGTTTGATAGTCTGGCTAAAGGATGTTAAACAGGGAAGTAGACCAGCTTAGTCTGGCTGGGGGACTTTGAACAGGGAGTATACCAGCCTGAATTTCCCTTGATAAAGAAATAGCAAAGGTTGAGTGCAAAGGGCATCCACTCGTAAAATTTGTAGCCAAAACCAAATGTCAACCCAAAGCTATCACCCTAGTAGAGCTGATTGAGAGGCTGACAAAGAACGACGACCCCATCTAGACCAGCTTAGTCTGGCTGGGGGACTTTGAACAGGGAGTATACCAGCCTGAATTTCCCTTGCTAAAGAAATAGCAAAGGTTGAGTGCAAAGGGCATCTACTCGTAAAATTTGTAGCCAAAACCAAATGTCAACCCAAAGCTATCACCCTAGTAGGGCTGATTGAGAGGCTGACAAAGAATGACGACCCCATGTGTACATGGGAAAGGCAAAGAAAAAGAAGAAGTGGAGGTAAAATGGCCTTTGGCCTAACCATTTAGCCAACTCCAAACTTACTTCTGCAGTGACTTCAGGATGGTCTTCTTCGTGACACTCAGAATGGCGAAGAAGAAGTGGAGGTAAAATGGCCTTTGGCCTAACCATTTAGCCAACTCCAAACTTACTTCTGCAGTGACTTCAGGATGGTCTTCTTTGTGACACTCAGAATGGCAGTCTTCATTTCCGGTGACTGTTCGAATATGTCACCCAGACAGTTGATCTTCTTGTCTCCGGTAGACTCGTACAGACCTCCATACAACTCTTGACGCATGGCTAACTTCTGAGCGGGTGATGCTACTTGGTCATGAGCGTACATGAGCACGGGGGAAGCTGTCTGAAATGAGATGGAGAAAGAGACAAAGGTCATAAGATTAAGTGATTTCTAAGAATTCTAAGTTAGACATTTGAGGGCTCTGTGGTAGATGTCCCCTTTATGGAACTCATTGTTATGCCATAACTCCTAACTCTATCCTGTCTTCTTTCTCTTATTGCTTCGGAACGATAAGACCTTGGCAGTTACAGATCCCTCTATCAAACCTTAATGTCTAGGTAAAGGTATCAGGGCTCCTCCCATACCAAAAGTTTTCAATTGAAAACCTCTTTTAATAACACGAGTTCTATTGATTTTGGGACCCATTCAGGCCCTATACTAATAGAGATACTTACAGCACCAAAATGAAACAGGCTCGATTGCACTTGGTCCAAAAATCGAGAACTTCTTTGCTAGCCTTGGCAACGATACTTTCGGACAGGGTTGCTGCAACAAATAATTATAAACAATAGAGCAACCACCGTGGTCGAGTGGGTCTCATACTAAGCTTGCACGCCATTACAAAGAAAGTCAATACATGTTCATCAATTTTTGATGATTTCTTTGAAAACAGGAGGAATGTGGATAGAGGTGTTCCCATTCCAGCGGTCACTTTGCCCTCGGAAAGTTCTACTTCTGCTGAGCCGGAAGGGGGTGAAGGAATGAATGAAGAGTCGTTTCAGTCCTGTGAAGATGACTTGACACTGATACCTGAAACAGAATCAAAGATTTCATTAGAACATAAGAGGTGTTCCCATTCCAGCGGTCACTTTGCCCTCGGAAAGTTCTACTTCTGCTGAGCCGGAAGGGGGTGAAGGAATGAATGAAGAGTCATTTCAGTCCTGTGAGTTCCCAAACTTTGGCATTTAAGCGGCCTACCTCCAGTTCCTCCGACGTACCTTCAGGGTTTCCTATAATGTTTTGGGGGTCTCTTTCCCTTCCCAAACTTTGGCATTTAAGCGGCCTACCTCCAGTTCCTCCGACGTACCTTCAGGGTTTCCTATAATGTTTTGGGGGTCTCTTTCCTGAACTTCCGGGTGGTCTGAGTTTGGGGTCCCTCCGATCGTCCTTGCGAGAGGTGGAGGGTTTGTAGGAAGGACGGGGGGTAGTTTTTTGTTGTTTTGCCCGGGTGGGGCCATCCTCCCGAAAGTTCAGTGAGAGGTCCGGTCTTCGTTTAGGAGGAGCAGTGCTACGCCTTGGTGCGGTGGGAGGGGGGAGGGGGCACTTGGACAGAAGATCCTCAGCAAAAAGGTGAGAATCGGACGGCGGAATCTTGGCGATTTGACGCCTGAGGCCAGGGTCGAGAGGTAAGAACTGATTCCGACGTCGGGATATAATCTCGCTTCTCTTGCCGCATACGTACTGTACCAGATCTTGAGAAAAGGAACGAAAGGGGGCGGTTTCGCTCATGAACGCCTGATGAAAGTGAGGTATTGCTTGGGGGCAGGCTGCAAAGAGGGCATCTTTAGCCTGAGTGAAGGCTTCCCTTTGGGCCAGTACTGCGAATTGAATAATTCCGATAGATCCTTCGGCCAGGCGGAGTTCGGGGTCGTCCCTGCCCCTGGATAAAAGTTGGTCATTTACCCCGAGAGGTAGGAAGCCCCCGCCGTGTCGGAGACGCTTCCCCGCATCCTTATATAAAATACGGTTCCAGCTATCTCGTCCAAAGTGCTGGCATTTTTTCAACGAATCGGAAATGCGTTCAGGAGGAGGGGGAATGTCGGGCTCCGATTCCAAGGTGGAAGGTTCGAAGCTGGGGAGATTGAAAGGGGTGGGGGCGGGAATTTCCGGGGCCCACAGGTTGTGTTCCACTTCAGGTTCCGAGGGGGAAAATTCGTCGGACACAGAGCCCTCTGAGTAGGAATCCGTCGACTCCTGTGCTTTGGGACGAGGTGGAGGTCTGATAAGTTCGACAATGCTTTGCGTGAAGGACTCGAACTTGTCACTGAGGCTGTCAAGTGTTGAAATTTTGGCTTCGAGAGAGGTCAAGCGCTTTTCCAGCTGTGAGTTAGGTCCCTGAACTGGGGACAGGGGTTCGAAAGGAGGGGAGGTTGGGGACTCCGGGACTGGCGTGCGAGGGAGGCTGTTCGAATCGGCTTCCTTTTTGAGGAAGGAGTTTACTTCCTCTCGGGAGAGGGTAAGACGGCGAAGGGGGCGAATTCCATTCGAGAATTTGAGGTATGCCTCTTCTGAGAGTCTGAGAGATCTAGCGTACTCAGAAGGGTGTGAGATGAAGCATCGGGCGAAAGGCCATTCCAAGAGATGCGACTTGAGCATCTTGAAGCGGGGTTCAGAGATAGAGGAGGTGCCCGGCAGGAAAAGTTTCACCAATTCTAACATGGGGAGGGCGAAACGCAGTCGATTTTTATCGAGGTTGAGTTTGGAGGAGGCATTTTGCACAACTTCCCATTCCCTCCATCCTTGAGGTAAAAGAGGCGTGATCACGTTCTTGGCCGCTTCGAGGAATTGTTCAGGAGCAGGGGCATCGAAGAGTTCACCCACAGATGACATCTGGAACAGATGGGAAGGCAATGTGTAGAGGTCGACCCATGGTCCGAGTATAGGCCGATGGTCGGCCCGTGGACCGAGTATCGGCCGATGGTCGGCCCACGGACCGAGAAGGCCGATAGTCGGCCCGTGGCCCCAGAATTGGCCGATGGTCGGCACGGGGGTTCGAAATAGATATCGGGAGTCGGCCGACAAGTCGGGCTGTCGGCCGACAATCGGGCTGTCGGCCGACAATCGGGCTGTCGGCCGACAACGGGGGGGGGGGGGGGTTGATGGTCTTTAGACATGTGCTTTCCCTCATGAGAACCTGTGCTTTCTCTCTGAGCATGATGAACTTTTTGTAACCTCTAGCTAGTCTTAGGTTTAGCTCCTCTGATCCCTATTTATTGTCCCACAGCAAGATACTAGTCTGCTCCCTATTTAAGGTCCCCCAGCCAGACCAGGGCATTTGTTTGTCACATTTTGATTCATTTGACTCTTTGGGGACTCTGTAAGTATTCTTGTTAGTTCAATGAACCAGAATTACAAAAAAAAAAAAAAATCTTCTCACCTGCTTTCTTGAATTTTCCAACCTTCTTTCCACCACTCTTTTCGAATCTGAACTTCTTTGATTTACTAACTCCTGTATCTGTCAAGCTTTGAGTGATATCCAAACCATCACTAGAATTTGCTGAGGCATCTTTTGACTTTACTGGGGCACCTTTCTTTGATTTTACTGGAGCACCATCCTTTGATTTAACTGGTTTTGGTTTGGCACCTTTTTTCTGTCCTTTGGGTTTGTTCGTTTCTTCTAGACCTGGTTCTGTTTTGATTTTCTTCACTGTGGAGATTTCTGTCTCTGATTTTCTTTTCATTGTGACTGAAAAAGGGTTGAATACATGTGGCTTTTTGAAATATAGCAATAGGTGCATTCTGTCTATAAATAGGTACTGTATTACAGGAGGGACAAACTGAAACTGTGGTCTCTCAGATAGTCTGAGCATTAAAGTGATGAAAAACACCAACCCCATCAGAGCAGGAAAAGAGGACCCTGGGCCTTTTATTTGAGTAAAACAATACATCTATTACTTACCCTTTAAGCAGAACTGTCAAAAGCACTATCGGTAGGTATCAACTCTGTTCCTCTTCTTTAGTTTTCTAGTCTGTCTTTTTGAAGAACCTGAACCTTTGGTAGTATGTACCTGTGGGGCTGTTTATTCCTGTAGATCCCGAAACTGCTCGTCTTTATCCTGTTTCCTGTTGATTTGATTCCACTTCCACAGTCTTCCAGAAATCAATCAACTCAGAACTCCAATCAAGTTTTTTCAGCAATCAACAATCACGTGGATTTGTTTTTTTAGTGCAGCGTTGCCAACTTTCCACGTTCCTTGCGATCGGTTGCCGTTTTCCTTGCGATCGGTTCTTTGAGCGGTAAAATTCAAAATGTCCAAAAAATAAGGGTAATAAAAAGTAAAAAAAAGGAAAGAGGAAAGGAAAAAAGAAAAGCCAAAAAAAGGGTAGGATGAAGGGCAGTCTTTTCTGTGTTCTTTATTAGTGAAAAATATCCTTTACCTGATGGATGGAAGGAAGTGTATGACCCTGGTAAGATATGTAACCAACCTAAGTACCTACCTACTGACAATTGCTCTTTTTTTTTGTTTTTTAGTAGGTAGGTACCTATCCTACCTACAATAAAGATCAGGTCTGTCTCTGATTTTCTTTTCATTGTGACTGAAAAAGGGTTGAACACATGTGACTTTTCAAAATATAGCAATAGGTGCATTCTGTCTACTGTATCACAGAGGGACAAACTGAAACTGTGGTCTGTCAGATAGTCTGAGCTTAGTGATGAAAAACACCAACCCCATCAGAGCAGGAAAAAAGGACCCTGGGCCTTTTATTTGAGTAAAACAATACATCTATTACTTACCCTTTTTTTAAGCAGAACTGTCAAAAGCACTATCGGTAGGTATCAACTCTGTTCCTCTCCTTTAGTTTTCTAGTCTGTCTTTTTGAAGAACCTGAACCTTTGGTAGTATGTACCTGTGGGGCTGTTTATTCCTGTAGATCCCGAAACTGCTCGTCTTTATCCTGTTTCCTGTTGATTTGATTCCACTTCCACAGTCTTCCAGAAATCAATCAACTCAGAACTCAATCAAGTTTTTTCAGCAATCAACAATCACGTGGATTTGTTTTTTTTTGTGCAGCGTTGCCAACTTTCCACGTTCCTTGCGATCGGTTGCCGTTTTCCTTGCGATCGGTTCTTTGAGCGGTAAAATTCAAAATTTCCAAAAATAAGGGTAATAAAAAGTAAATTAGTAAAAAAAAAAGGAAAGAGGAAAAGGAAAGGAAAAAAGAAAAGCCAAAAAAGGGTAAAGGGTAGGATGAAGGGCAGTCTTTTCCTCTTTTCTGTGTTCTTTATTAGTGAAAATCCTTATTTAAAGTGAGAATCCTAATGTACCACTACCACCAATGAACATTCGTTTTCCACTGAGATTATTTTAAAAGTACTTTTGCAATTTTTCTACAAGTGGAAAAATGCCACTACCTGCTGCTCTTGCTGCCAGGTTGGCCAAGAGAGGACTCATTACAAAAGAAAAACTTGAACAGTCTAAAGAACCCGACAGCAAAGGAGAAGAGGAAGAAGTGTTTGCTGAAAGTTACGATGACACTTCTACTCTATATAGTGCCGGTCAGACCCAATCCTACAGTCCATCGCACAGTGATGATGAAATTGAGAACGTAGAGATGCAGATCACTCTGAAATTCAAAGGCCATCCTGGTTGTCCTAACAAGTCAAACATATTCCATGAGTGCTCAAAATATTGTAAACTGCGGTGGAAGGAAGGGATCCGAGTCCCTAGCAAAGCATATTTGAAGAAGAAAAATAAAATACTGGCCAAATATCCTTTACCTGATGGATGGAAGGAAGTGTATGACCCTGGTAAGATATGTAACCAACCTAAGTACCTACCTACTGACAATTGCTCTTTTTTTTGTTTTTTAGTAGGTAGATGGGTAAAAGATACATTGGGTAAATAGAGGAATGAGGATTGGAAAGGAGAGAAGGGGTGGCTAAAGTTGAAATTAGAGAGGCCAATAGTTACATAAAGTCCATAGGTAACAGAAGAAAGAGTTACTCCATATTTCAAAGGGACTTTTTAATAAGCAGTGACTTAATATGCTATCTTTCCTTTTCTCTAGGTTACGGCAGACATTACTACTGGGACACAGAGTCAGACAGTGTTAGCTGGCTTCCTCCAAATCATCCCAAAGCTATCATAACCGAATGTGCTGCTGTGCTGAAAGAGGAAAGTCATCTTGCTGAAGGAGACAAAGACACATCCAGTGACGAGTCAGAAGATGAAGAAGAACCTGTCAAAGAAAAAGAAGAATCGAGCAAAGCAAAACCTGTGGAGAAAGAGAAAGAAAAACCACACCAGAAAAGAAATCAGAGGAGTAACAAACGACAGCAAAATGATCTTGACCCTATGGACCCGGCTGCTTATTCTGATATACCAAGAGGAGGATGGTCAGATGGACTTCAAACCGAGGCTAAATCTGGAGTTGATACAACAGTCACTGGATCTCTATTCCAGATGAGACCTTATCCAAGTCCAGGAGATATTTTGAGAGCCAATAAGAAGAAGAAGGTGGAGACAGAGGAACCATCTGGATCTATTGAAAATTCTCCTTAGTCTGGCAGAGTTAGTTTTATTTTTCTTTCTTACTGAATTGCTAGACACAGCAGAGGTTGAGTGCAAAGGGCATTTACTGATAAAAATTTTGTAGCCAATTTTTTTTTTTTAGCCCAAACTTCCATTTATTCCATCTACAGAGAAAAAAATTAACTGTTTGTTTATATTTTCTGTGCTTGGAGTAGGGAGCACAAAGTCATTTGTAGACTAGGGCAGGGCCGTATTTAGACCCCTTTACTGTAGGCCAGACTCCAAAAACTTGGAGCATCCCCCCTCCAAACATTGCTGTTTGGGCTTTTCGGACTAAACCTTGGATACCTATTATCCCTTGTAGAGTAACAGAGAGGACATTACCAGTGGCTCAGTAACCTGTAAAACTCACTCAAAAAAAAAAAAAAATAATAATAAAAATAAAATAAAAAAATAAATAAATAGAATAAACAAAAAGAATTCCTCTCTTTTAAATCAAGACAATATAAAATTCTAGGTAGATATATTTCCTGTGCACTTGTATAATTTCTGTAAATAAATTCTAATTAAAGTACATATCTGTTGCAATTTCTTCAGATCACGAATCATTTTGCTACTTGCCTTGTCAAATAAATAAACTTTATAACTGTCCTTTTGAATGGGCGTTAATCACATTTTATATAAAAAGAAATAATTAAAATAAAAATCCGACCTACATGAGAGCTGACCCACACGATATTATTTGTTTGCAGACTTAATGTCTGAACTGGCCGTACACACACAATGCCCGTCACTCACACTCAGACTATTTGTGTCTGAGCATGTGTGGAAGGTTCAGACCGCGGTCTCAGACGGTCTGAGTGAGACCAAATTGGAAGATGAGTCTGCAGACAAATCGTAGTGTACCACACTTAAGATTTAACACATGGACACATACAGTAGAAAAACATGAAAAACACGATTGGAAAAATAAAGCTACATAAAAATAATGACATAGAAGGGACAGACGGAACAAGAAGTTGGGAATTTTCAAACATCCAAGGTACATACAGTATTTACACTCTGAAAACAAAGACTTTCCCAGACTATGAGGAATGTGGGTAGGGGAAGTAAAAAAAAATCTATATTCAGCTGTGTCCAAATATAGTCGATGGCCGTAGATCGACTCGATCGATGTCGACTGAAACCGCACTCTGCCTCAACAACATAGATCGACCTCGTCGATCGACAGACGTCAACCTACCTCGGTGGCGTAGTGGTCAAGACGCTCGCCTGGTAAACAGGAGGGCGTGGGTTCGATCTCAGCCGAGGTATGGAATTTTATCCTCAATTATTTGAGAATTTGACCACATAATAATCGAGCTCTAAGGGTTAGGTGGTAGAGAACGCCCAAGGCGTTAACCTCGCCTAGTGGTTGCCTTCCACTCAAGAGTCTATTATTATTATGTGTGGACCAAGCTTTCTATTTTTATTATCAGAAGATATCAAGGTGCCTTGAGAAACACGAACGTCAAGAGTTCAAAGCACCATGGTTGCCTTCCACTCAAGAGTCTATTATTATTATGTGTGGACCAAGCTTTCTATTTTTATTATCAGAAGATATCAAGGTGCCTTGAGGAACACGAACGTCAAGAGTTCAAAGCAGCGCCCGGTCTATATTAACACAAATAGTTATTGACATGCTACGACACGGACCACATGAGTCTAATGTAGCAGCTGTTTCATTGGTACGAAATAAAAACGGTGGTGAACAATAATCGAGCTCTAAGGGTTAGGTGGTAGAGAACGCCTAAGGCGTTAACCTCGCCTAGTGGTTGCCTTCCACTCAAGAGTCTAATTATGTGTGGACCAAGCTTTCTATTTTTATTATCAGAAGATATCAAGGTGCCTTGAGAAACACGAACGTCAAGAGTTAAAGCAGCGCCCGAACTATATTAACACAAATAGTTATAGACATGCTACGACACGGACCACATGAGTCTAATGTAGCAGCTGTTTCATTGGTACGAAATAAAAATGGTGGTGAACTCTCAGTGAGAGTCGGACCGAGAAAAGTCAGGCGACGCTCTTCTGTGTCTCATCCAGATACCAACCACGCGCCACGTTGCTTAACTTCAGTGATCCATCGGGTATTAGTTTCCAGACTTAAGACAGTTCAAATCCAGTATTACTAGTTATAGCGTAGCGTAACTTATCCCGCAGTGTACTCTTACGTTGATAGTTGGGTAACTTGAGTAGATTGAAACAGGTGGACGCTGTGGGTAATCGATGCTGAGGATCTTTCTTGCGAATTGTGAAGAACCCACGGATAACGCTGCCTGCAAGACCAGAAAATAAAATCAAATACCAGTTTTGTCACTAAAAAAATACCGGTAAATCGTGAAGTTTGACGTCACGGCATACGCTCCTGTAGGTGATGACGTCATAATTCAAGACTCCCGCTTCGTTTGTTTGTGTGCAAGCGTTTCTGCGCATTTTGACGTGAAATCTGACGTCACAACTATTTGAACTTTTTCATTGGAACAGCAATTAAAATTTGAATTTTCGACCGTTTAAAGTTACTTTTTCGGAGTTTTGACCTCAGATTTGGATTTTTCACAACATTTTACGTAGGAATCGACCTTATATTAATAATATTTTCCCAATTGCAACTCCTCCATTGGACTTTTGTGTACGACTTTTCTCCACAAGTTTGAACTCACCAATGGTATCTCCCGTGTCTTCATCGTCGGTAACTTCTACACATCGAATAGAGAACGGAGGTTCCAGATGAGCAAACCCCAGCAGAGGTGGCTTCGAACAACTGGTCACAAACTGCAACAGTAGAAAGTCCAACAAATGTTAGCACCACCCAACTTCACACAGAGTAATCAAGGCAATATAAAATTCTAGGTAGATATATTTCCTGTGCACTTGTATAATTTCTGTAAATAAATTCTAATTAAAGTACATATCTCTTGCAATTTCTTCAGATCACAAATCATTTTGCTACTTGCCTTGTCAAATAAATAAACTTTATAATTGTCCTTTTGAATGGGCCAACCGCTCCATTAAATGGGGAAAAAAAAACATGGTTAAACTGTCTCTTCCTGCTTCGTTTTACTAGTTTTATATGCGAAAAATACACTGTTTAACTCTTCCTTAGTTGACTTGCAGGCAAGTTTGGCACTAGTTTAGGGGGCACGGTTGGTCCAGTGGTAGCGCGCTTGCTTGCCATGCAGAAGGTCCCGGGTTCGAATCCCACCATCGACAAAAATTTGTATTCGTTTTTCGATTGCAAATATTTCAACGGGTTACTTTCTGGTGTTCTCGTGTTGAGCCAGCACCTAAATGGGAAGTATTGTGTCTCTTCTCGCCCATCTGATGAGAGGCATACTACGGGATGGGCATGCTACGACACAGACCACAAGCGTCCAATGTAGCAGTTGTTTCATCGCTACGAAATAAAAACGGCGGTGAAACACTCATCTTAAAAAAAAAAAAAGAACCGTCTCTGTTTAGGATAAAGTCCGCCCCGGGCGGGAGACAATATCGAGGCAGGCGTCCTACACCACTCCAAGCGAACGAGGCTATTTTCTTTTGTTTCCCCCAGATGCGTATGTGCTAAAAGCTCAGCCCATCCTTTAGGGCTGTTTCCCCGTACACCTAAGCCTCAATATCAGTCGCGCTTACTTGGGTGATGTTTCAAAGTCATAGAGCAGGAAAAATGAGGACCAACGGAATTTTTCTTTTTCTTCTATGACTTCTAGATACCGAGATAAATCGATTAAAAAAATACCGGTAAATCGTAAAGTTTGACGTCACGGCATACGCTCCTGTAGGTGATAACGTCACAATTCAAGACTCCCGCTTCGTTTGTTTGTGCGCAAGCGTTTCTGCGCATTTTGACGTGAAATCTGACGTCACAACTCTTTGAATTTTTTCATTAGAACGGTGATTAAAAATTAAATTTTCGACCTTTTAAAGTTACTTTTTCCGAGTTTTGACCTCAGATTTGGATTTTTCACAACTTTTTACGTAGGACGGTAGGAATCGACCTTTTATTAATAATATTTTCCCAATTGCAACTCCTCCATTGGACTTTTGTGTACGACTTGTCTCCCCAAGTTTGAACTCACCAATGGTATCTCCCGTGTCTTCATCGTCGGTAACTTCTACACATCGAATAGAGAACGGAGGTTCCAGATGAGCAAACCCCAGCAGAGGTGGCTTCGAACAACTAGTCACAAACTGCAACAGTAGAAAGTCCAACAAATGTTAGCACCACCCAACTTCACACAGAGCGGGAATTCCCCAAAAGCCCTATTTTTGTGGAATTTTCATTGGAATGTCACAGAAAATTGTTATTCTAGAAGTGCCTCAAGAAGGCCAGTTGCTATCCATTTTTTTTTCTTTCGTCTGTCATTGTGACAAACCGTTTGGCCAAAAAAGCGATTCTTTGGTGCAATTAAAGGTGTTTTACCCACTCAAGCGTGCTGTCGTGAGAGAGTATTTTCAGATTTTTAGAAAACGAAGTGCTCCCAGATTTTTTTTTTTTAAGAGGTTTGACAGAGGGAACTGTAACTGCTATGGTCTTATCGTCCCGAAATCGAAGAGAGAAGGAAGACAGGATAGAAGAAAGCCAGCCGTTCCGAGAACGAACATTATCCCATCAGGATAAAATCCGCCCCGGGCGGGAATCGAACCCACGGCCTAGCGCTTACAAGGCAGACGCACTACCAACTAAGCTAACTAGGCTGGCAGCTCTTTGACTTTAAAACCTCACCTAAGTCAGCACAACTGTTCCATTGATTTTCAGTCATGGCTAGGAGAAGTGACCACTTCGAATAACAAGGAGTTCACCATCCTCAACCTGGAGCAAGTTCTGGATCCCAGTCGACCTATGACAACTCGGATAATGGTCCGATTTGAACCGAATGGAGGCAGTCCCAAGGTGAAGACCATCTGGCTAAACGGAAAACAGATATGCCCAGCCGAAACTCCGAGTAAGTACGCCCTTTATAAACAAGACCACCTTAAGGCTTAGGTGTAGGGGCAAACAGCCCTAAAGGATGGGTTGGGCCTTTCTTTCCCTCTTTTTTAAGTAGGCGTTAACAAAGGATTGTGCCGGGCAAGGTATTGTGCCGTGTCTTAGGAAGGGCACAGCTTTAGGCCGTGCCAGTAATTGCACAGGTAAGATTTTATGTTTCAGCGTTTAAAGAAATTCAAATTTCAAATCAATTCTCGAGATTTTTTGAGTGGATCGTAAAAAAAAAAAAAAAAAAAAAAAAAAAAAAAAG